>NC_043704.1:153378349-153407398 GCF_006229205.1 Suricata suricatta
GGGGGGGGGGGGGGGGGGGGGGGGGGGGGGGGGCCTCACGCTCCCACGTGTCCATTGCAGACTTAGTGGGAAGAGAAGGCCTTTGCTCTTGGCTTCGGCTTTAGTCTCTACAGTCCCGTCCCAACAAGAGGAAGGAAGACCTCATTGTCACCTCCAAGAGCCCAGCCAACGAGAGACCGTCACCTCAGCCAATCAAAAGCCGCTGTATTTCAGACTCCCAGTCTCCTCCTCCTGTTTATAACAGCCTCTCCCATTTCCCCATTTCCTCTGTAAATGAGGGGTCCTCTCCTTTGTTCTGCGCACGTGCCTGCGGTTTTGCGGGAGGGTGGTTGTCCCTGATGACCTATTTTTCCCAATAAAATAACTAGCACTTTTATTATTTTTTAAGGTTAACACCATCCTTCTAATGTTTGCCAATCTAACAGGTGAGGAGTGATATCTCATTGTTTTATTTTGCGTTTTCCGTCATTACTGATGAATTTGAGCGTCTCTTCCTAGATACTCATTAGACATTTGGGGCTTCCCATTCAGTGACCTCCAGCTTCTGTCCGTTGCCCATTTCTCAGTTGGGAATTTTTGTCTTTTACTTGTGGGTTTGCAGGAGTTTCTTACATTTCAAGGTACAAATCCCCTGTTTTGGAGGTTGCAAATCTTTCCCCCCAGTATGTCGATTATTTTCCGACTTTGTCCATCTTGCCCTGTGCTGACTGGAAATCTCTAAGTTAAATGAAATAAGGTCCATCAATTTTTCATCTTTGGGTGGAGGTTATTTGATCTTGTTTAAGTGGTTTTACCCGACTCTAGACCACAGAGCTGTTATCTGACATTTTCTACAAAGATTTCAGCCTTCATTTTCCTTTATTAGTAAGGTCTTTTTATTTTTTTTAAGTTTACTTATTTATTTTGCGAGAGAGAGAGAGAGAGAGCAAGTGGGGAGAGGCAAAGAAAGAGAATCCCTAGCAGGCTCTGCACAGCACGGAGCCCAATACGGGGCTCATACTTACGAACCACAAGATCACATCCTGAGCCCAAGTGAATGCTTTACCGCTGGAGCTACCCAGGCACCCCGAGGTCTTAGATTTTTTAATTATTGTGTTTTCTTGGAATCTAGGTGTTAGCTAAATAAATTACATCATAACATGGAAATCAGTGAAAACAAATGTCTGAGGTAAGCACTAGATGCAGTGTTTTGGAGGAAAAAACCTTTTCATTTAGTACGTACGTATGATAATGAAATTCGTTGTAACATAGGAAAATGGAAACAACTCTAAATCCAGACCTGGTCTCCAATGACACAACACAGATTGTTCTCAAAATAAATCTTTTTCTTTGCAAAAGTTGTGAAGAAAATATGCTTTCTTAATAAAGATGCATTGTGTATAAATTCCAAAAAGTCATTTTTTCCACAACCTACAGCGGTATTCATTAGTACTGAACTACTGAAATCATCCAGGCCTATATATATTTTTCTCAGCAAGTAGTTTCCAGAGTGAAAAGTCAGGAGTAATCAGTAGCTTTAGTTCCTACTCCCATCCCTTTCTCTTCTACGATAAAGATGAAAATCACTGAATCAAAAACAATCAGAAGTTAGAGAATGAAATGGGCAATTATAATTCAAGTTCATGAATTTATTATGTCTTTCTGAAACTTTACAGATTTCATCTTGGGATATGTTTTGAATTAAATAAATTCTTCTGTCTATTCTATCACAAAGGTAGTAAAAACTCTTTGTAAGATCAGTTGGAAGCTATTATGAAAGAAAAGAAATATTTAGACTTCAGCTCCTAGCAGAGCAGAGGGTAAAGGCTCAGTCCTGCCTCCAGTTAAATAAGTAACTCATTTAGCTGAGGTTAAAATGTTTTAAAGCTGATTTTTGTGTCTATGTCTGGAGAAAGTCTGATGGACTTTGATATTTAAGCAAACAGATTCTCAAGAGGCCTGCGGAGAAAAGTGCTTATTTTTGCGAGTGCGGCTACACGGCTGTGTGTCTGTGTTCACCTCAGAAGCACATGTGATTTAGGAAAGTTAAATGTTGGTGTGGATATCTTCCATTTTTCTGGCTTCCCTGCATCTGTGCCTTGGCATCTGCCTTTCCCCGCTCTGTGAACATTTGAGGTAGATAATTAAACCTGTGTACGTGAAAGAAAGGTCTGGAAAGATTAACTCCAAGTAATTAACAATTATCTGTGGGAATGGGATCGAGAAGCTGTTGGTTAGAAGGTGACGTCTGCATTTTAATTAACACAGTACGGGGTGCCTGGGCCGCTTCAGCTCTGGGCCTGATCTCGCAGTTCGTGGGTTCAAGCCCCGCATCGAGCTCTGTGCTGGCAGCTCAGAGCCTGGAACCTGCTTCTGATTCTGTGTCTCTCTCTCTCTCTCTCTGACCCTCGTGCTCTCTCTCTCTCTCTCAAAAATAAATAAAGATTAAAAAAATTACCTTGGTATTGTTAGGATTTTGCGGGGGGGGGCTATGGTTGATGAATGATTGAACTTTCAATTTTGGACTAAAAGAACTTAAAAAGAGAAAAGAAGAAAACAAAACAACAATAACAGAGGGATATCAAAGTGCTTAGGATTTTTAACTCATTCTCTTAATTATGGGTCAAAAAGGAAATCAAAATCTAACACACTACTTAGAAAGCAAGGAAATGAAAGCATCTTTAGCAGAATCTTTGGCATTAACTTAGAAGTGAATGCATAGTCTTGAATATTTTCTTTAAAGAATGAGAAGAAATTAATTCTATGTAGTGAGTACAATGGTGTGCCCCCCAAATCAGGGCACAAGTTCTAACTCCTAATACCTGTGAGTATGACCTAATTAGGAGTTAGGGTCTTTGCAGATGTGGTCAAGTTAAGATGACATCATACTAGATTACGGGCCCCCATCCAGTGACTGGCGTCTTGATAAGAGGAAGGACCTTTAGACACAGACATGCACAGAGCGGGAGGCCATGCGAAGACAGAGGCAGAGATTGGCGTGAGGGGTCTGTAAGCACAGACGCCCCAAGGATCCCAGCGCTAGAAGAGGCAAGGAAGGATTCCTCCCTGGCCCCCCTGGAGGAAGCGGGGCCCAGCCGAAATTCCAGTCCTGGACTTCCAGCCTGTGACGCTATGAAAGATGAGTTTCTGGGGCGCCTGGGCGGCTCAGTTGGTTCAGCTTCCGACTTCGGCTCAGGTCACGAGCTCCCGACTCATGGGTTCAAGCCCCGCATCGGGCTCTGTGCTGACAGCCCAGAGCCTGGACCCTGCTTTGGGTTCTGTGTCTCCCTCTCTCTCTGCCCCTCCCCCACTCGCACTCTGTCTCTCTCTCTCTCTCTCTCTCCCTCTCTCTCTAAAATAAAATAAACATCAAAACAATTTAATTGCGTTTTGACGTAACAAAGCTGCAGAGAACATCCTGTGTCCACGAATGTTCATGTCGGGGTGACTGTCCCCTCGGAGTAGGTCCTAGAAGGGGGAGCACAAGTCCAAGGACACACAGATCCTAAATATTTGCATACATTACCAAACCGCCCTCCCGCCACGTTGCACAATGGGCTCTGCAGCCCGCTCTGCCTTCGGCTCCTCTTTTTAAAGAACGAACGTCCCTGTTGACATGCGGCTCCCGCACCACACGGCTGACTTGTCTAGAGGACGCAGTTGTAGTGTCTTCACACATCGTGCGGGGACGGTGGAGTTTAGTTTTTCTTTAAATTCCAGCTAGTTAGCATCCGGTGTGGAACTTAGTGAGTTGTCACTTCATACAACACCTGGTGCTCGTCAGGATGTGCTCCTTAATCCCCATCGCCATGGCGAATTCTAGAACATTTCCATCACCCCCAAATCAATCCCATTCTCCCTAAACTGATGCCCTAGGAGACCGATAAGCCACTTTCTGTTTCTGAAGGATTTGCCTATTCTAGCCATTTAAAGTATAGAATCAGGGGCGCATGGGGGCTTGGTCAGTTGAGCTGCCGACTTCGGCTCAGGTCATGATCTCATGGTTTGTGGGTTCGAGCCCCGTGTCGGGCCCTGTGCTGACAGCTCGGAGCCTGGAGCCTGCTTCGGATTCTGTTTCCTTCTCTCTCTGTCCCTTCCCCGCTCAGGCTCTGTCTCTGTTTCTCTCAACAATAAACATTAAAAAAAATTAAAATAAACAGAATCATACAACATATGGCCTTTTATGAAAGATTTCACTTAGGACTTTGTTTTCAAAATGCATCCAATGTGGTAACAGGGATAAGTACGTTCTTTTTTTTCCTTTTTTTTTAAGCCAAAAATATTCTCTCACACGTATATACTACATGTTATTTATCTACCATCAGCTGATGGACACTTCAGTTGTTTCCACCGTTAGGCTCTTATTAATAATGCAACTGTGGACATTCCCTTACATGTTTCGTGTGGATGGATGCCTTCGGTTTTTAATTTAGGGATTGCTGGACGACCAGTGTGTCCAAACATTGGTCCACGTTTGACTTTTTCAGGAACCTCTTTCCCTTTTAATTCTTTAAAACAATTTTTTAATGTTTTATTTATTTTTGAGATAGAGAGACAGTGTGAGTGGGGGAGGAGCACAGAGAGAGGGAGACACAGAATCCGAAGCAGGCTCCAGGCTCTGAGCTGTCAGCACAGAGCCCGATGTGGGGCTCGAACCCACAAACCATGAGATCATGACCTGAGCCGAAGCTGGACCCTCAACTGATGGAGCTCCCCAAGCGCTCCCCCTTTTAATTCTTAATATTATTTTTTGTACCTTTACTCTTTTTAAGAATTTTTATTGGCAAAGGGTTTTCTCTGTAATCTCAAATAACAAACTTTCAGCCTTCTTTGTTTTCCATATGACATTTTTCTTCTTTTTATTAATTTTGTATTTTACATTTATTTATTTCTGAGAGACAGAGAGAGGCAGAGCACAAGTGGGGGAGGAGCAGAGAGAGTGTCTAGTCCGTTAAGATATATAATGTCAAACTCGGAGTAATATTAGCCCCTGACTAGATAAGCAAACTCGGTTTATCTAGAACTGACGACCCTTGTCCACCTACAGAGATGCTAAGTCACGTGGGGGGCACCAGGCCTTACCGACGGCCACGTCTGAGGTCACCAGCCCCATCGCGCCGGCGCTGCCTGCCGTTTTCTACCCTGACCCGTCTTCTTCCTGTTCCCTGAGCACTGGTGGAATCCCAGCAAAGTAGTTGGAGGTGGTGTTAAAACGTGGCTAATGGGTCGGTCCTCACAGCCCACAGGCCTCCTCCGGAAAGAACAGGGGAGGCCTTTAAAAATCCTGTCGAGACACCGGGGTGGCTAAGTTGGTTGCGTGTCTGTCTCTTGGTGTAGGCTCAGGTCATGGTCGTGGGTTCGAGCCCAACATCAGGCTCTGCACGGTGAGGAGCCTGCTTGGGATTCTGCCTCTCCCTGTATCACGCACATTGTCTCTCTCTCTCTCAAAATAAATAAACATTAAAAAAAATAAAAGTAGGGGTGCCCCGGTGGCTCAGTTGGTTGAAGTGTCCGACTTCGGCTCAGGTCATGACCTCACGGTCTGTAGGTCTGAGCCCCTATGTCAAGCTCTGTGCTGACAGCGCAGAGCCTGCAGCTGCTTCAGATTCTGTGTCTCTGTCTCTCTCCGCCCCTCCCCCGCTCGTGGTCTCTTTGTCTCAAAAATTATCAAACATTTTAAATAAATAAATAAAACATCCTGTCACCCTGTAAGCAGATAACTTGTGAGATCCATTTTCTCTGGGAACTTCAAACGCGACTTGGGAGACAATCCTGGGAAATTTGGTAAAGAGCGGAGGGACCAGAAAATGACCCGGAAAGGAGAAGGTGTGGGCGCCAGCCTCCTGCTGCTGCGAAGCTGGGGAGCACGCCGCCCCCGCCGCCCCGCTCCCCCCGCGGGGGGCTTGGACCCCACTTGGCCCTGAGCTCCAGCCCCATGGGGGGGACCCAGCCTCTGTGTCTGGGCTGCAGGAGGATGGGTCGGTCTTCCGTCCTTGGCTCCGAGGCTCCAGGGAGCGCGCACCTCCTTGCAAGCTGCTGGTCTTCCTTTGTTGTTGTTTTTTTTTAACTTTTTTTTAAATGTTTATTTATTTTGAGAGAGAGAGAGCACGTGTGAGAGCCTGTGTGCACAGGAGAGGGTCATAGAGAGAGGGAGACCTAGAATCCCAAGCAGGTTGACAGCACAGAGCCCGACGCGGGGTTCAAACCCACGAACCGCTGAGATGGTGACCTGGGCTGAAACCAGGAGTCAGAGTCTAGGAGCCCGGCCCACCCAGGCGCCCCACGCTGACCATGCTCCAATCAAGGAGCAGAGAAAGCGGGGAGCCAGGCCCTGCGCTGCCGGGGAGAAAGCATGTGGGCCAGGGCTGCCCCCACTGCCAGCCCTCTTAGACACACACTCCGCCGCCCCCAATCCAGAGAGTGACTCGCTTTCCCCAAGGGCTGGCTCGCCTGGCCCTCCCGCCTCTAGGCCTGGGGCTCTGGGCTCTCCAGTCATGGCCACGCCATCTCAAGCCCAACACGGCACATTTATTGCAATGAATCACACCCTAGCTTCCCCGGGAGGCACCATTTCTGGATCTCGAGGGCTGGCCTTGGAGCGGGACTGGCCTGCGCCCTACCCCGTGCTGGACTGGGCCCTGGAAATCGTGGCCTGGGGTCCACCGTGCCATGCCCAGCCCCTGGGCTCCAGGGGAGACAGTAGGGGGCCTGGCCCTCAGCCACTCTGTGGCTCTGTGTCCTCTGCTCTGCCCTGCGCAGATCTGGCGGCGAGGATGTCGGAGTCCAGCTTCAGGATCAGGGAGTTGAGGATGGTGTTCCTCACCACGTCCTGGGGCCTGTCTGTGTGGGCTGCGTCCTCGGCCAGCAGCTTCTCAGCCATGGCCCTGAAGAGGCTGCTGGAGAACAAGGCGTGAGCGGCGTCTTCAGGGCGTCCGGGACGGCCTTCCCGCCTGCGCGTCCCAGCCAGTCTGTGTCATGCGCCCGAGGGACCTCACCTCGGGGACCGGGTCTGTTCCACCTCCCCGCCCAGACCCCTCGCACTGCTGCGCCCCGGGGCCCCATCGCGAGCGTTCCCGCACACCCGCCCCGGGTCAGACTCTGCCCCGCGCACTGGATGTGGACTTAGTCCTAGCAAAGCCCTAGGACAGAGAAAGCTTAGGCCTCGAGCCTTTACCTCTCTGTGCCTCAGCTTTCTCATCTGTAAAGTGGGGCCTGGTGACAGGGCCTACACTGCCTGTGGCTGTTGTAAGGAGGACGTACGAAAAGGCACGTGTGGAACGGGACCTGGCAGGTGGCCAACTTGCAATAAATGTTAGCTATTTTTATGACTCTGTTATCATTACACTTTACAAATGAAAACAGTGAGTCTCAGAGGTATTAGGTGACCCCTGTGCCCACACCAGGCAGCGGCAGCAGAGACAGAAATCCAGGCCCTCTGGTTCCGGAGGCTGTTTCTTACCTCCTCTTGCTGCTTTGCATTCCGCCCTCTCTACAATGGGGCATACTCCTATTCATCCTTCAAAGCCCTACTCAATGTCACTTCTTCTGTGAAGCCTGCCCCAACCCCCCAAACTGATCTTCCTCCCTCCTGGGCCGTCTGTAGGCCCCAAGCATCCTTCCCTCAGAGCCCATTAAGTAAGGACTATTTGCATGTCTTTCTCCCCACAAAACATTGCTTGAGGCTAGGGACCTCTTACTTCCGGCAATGCCTGGCACAGAAGAGTTTGGGAGGGGAGGGGAAGGCTGGCGGGGAAGAGGGCAGAGGACGGCTGGGACGGCCACCCTGGGATATGAGCACAGGGCCCTGGAGGGCACCAGGCAGCCTCTGCCCCTCACTGGTGCTCGGGTCCCCTCAGGTCCAGGGAGAGCGCGAGGGGCCACGTGGGCCCCACCCTCAGCAGGGATGGTTCTGCGGGTCATGACCCCAGAAGAGACCGGAGGCCAGGAGGGCCCATGGAGCAGTCAGTTCCCAGACGGGGCTCAGCCCGGAGGTCAGGGTCATGAATCAAGACGGGGTCCTCTTGGAGAACTCGGGAGCTCGGTCAGGAAAGCAGAGGTGCTCAGACAGCTGGAGGCCAGCCCGTCCCCGAGCCGTGGGAGGGAGGGAGCCCCGAGCATCCGCACGGACAACACGCAGTCCAGACAGGCTGCCGGAGGGGGAGGGACGGAGCCCGGGCCCAGGCTGGTCAGGGGGCAGCTGGCTGCACGGGGGGTACGAGTGGCAGCCTCTGGGAGAGTGGGCTGACTTCGGTAGACACAGAGCGGCCCTTGTGTCATGGGCCTATCTGGCGCCCAGGCAGGGATGGACGGTGCCTGGCGTACTGTCAGGGCCCAGGGCCAGGGCCCGGGGCCTCCCCTACCTTGCCTGCAGGGGATACTGCTCCAGGACGTCAAGGAGAGGCCCGTCTTCCGTCTCTGGCAGCAGGGAGCAGAGGAACAAAGCCAGGACGGCTGAGATGCAGCAGACAAGGATGGGCAGGAGGCTGGGTGTCTGGTCGATAATCATCAGGGACAAGATGGCTCCAGCTGCCCAGGCCATGGACATCAGCCCCAGGCCTGTTGCCCTGGGAGGGGAGGGGAGAGCTGTCTGGGAGGCCCCGGGGCCCAGAGGCTGGGTGGTGGTGGGCAGAAGCAGCAGGTCCCCAGAACCTCACATGCTCCCCCACAATTCAGGGCAATCAGTAATTCCTTCTGGGCCTCCTTCATGGGTCAGGAGCAGGAGGAGGGAGGCCCACTGGGCAGTGCGTGGATGGGGGGGATGGGGGGCAGAGGGGGAGGATGCGGGGGCCTCAGAGCAGCGCAGTCACATTCCAGGCTCGCTGTGCAAGGCAGGGACTGCGGTCAGACTACCCGGTTCTGCCTTCTGCTGTCCGGCCTCCACCTGATTCTGTGGTCTGAGGTCGGGCTAACAAGGGGGTCTGGGGGGCTCCTTGTGAGAGTCGATTCAGGGGATTCAGGGAACCACTCAGCACGTGCCTGTCCCCAGGTGCACTTGGTCTCCATCCCGTGCCGCCCCTGCCTGCCAGGCCACCCACCTGAGGACCGTGGGCAGCAGCTCAGCAGTGTAGATGAAGGACACGGTGGTCGAGGCCGCCAGGCTGAACTCTCCAAGCGTGACCGTCAGGACCATTATGGATTTCAGCTCTGTGGCCAGACAGCAGGGTCCCTGAGTCTGGGGCCATGTTCCCCTGGGGACAGGGCTGGGGGCGCCCGTCTGTTCTCCCTCCATCCCCCAGTGGGCAGCTGGTCAGCAGACCTGGCCCCACTGGCCGGAAGTTAGTTTATCTGTAGAGGGGCTGTCCCCTGGGTCCCCGGGCTCCTTCCTGTCCTCACATCCTCCCCTGCTCAGGGCGGCCCATCTCCCATGTCGCCTCTGCAAGGTGCACGGGCCCGGGAAGAGTTTGGTCCCTGGAGCCCGGACTGTCGGACCTTCTGGGATTCCGCATTCTGGGCGGCCAGGTGTGCGCACTGAGGGGGGAAGCCAGGGTCCGGGGGAGCCCCTTCCTCAGCCCCGGTGAAGCCGCCCCCCCCCCGCCACAGCCTCTGCGGGCCCCTGCCCCGGCCCCTCCCCGCTCTGCTCTTGGCTTTGGGCTGAAACCAGAGCCGCATTTGTCTCTTGGGGATTCCTAGTATCCCTCACTCAGTTGAGAGTTTTAAGCGTTTCTGTCTGACTCAGTTATAGGCCCACGTTTTACAAAAAGCACCGAGCAACAGAAATGTAAGAATACACTGTATCCCCATTTTGTTTTAGCCAGTCCACGCTGCCCGCATCTGAGAGAGGAAGGGTCTCAAGCAAGACACACACGATTCTAACTACCCCCAACCCCCCGCAGAACAGGAGGGCTCCCTGGAGGCAGAGGCAGAGCCTGGAGGTGGCCTCCCCACCCCAGCAGCCAAGGGCATCTTGCGGTGAGCAGTTCCGATGGAGTGAACACTGCCGTCTTCACACCCGTGTCCTCAGCCCTGCCACTTTCCAGCCCTGGCACCCGGGGCATGCACGTCATCCGAGGGCCCTTGGAAAGTCTGAAAATGCTGCTGCCCCTCCCCGCCCCCATTTCCTTGTCTGGCTCTAAGCTGAAGGGACCGCGAGGCCACCACGCAAGAACGCTCCCGAGAGTCGAGCCCACCGGTGCACGCAGTGCTGAGCGGGCAGGCCGTTTTTCCCCGTGAAGTTACAGATAACAGGCACCTCCCCGGCAGAGGCTCCGGAGGGGAAGCAGGGCCTGGGGCACTGGGTGGAGGCCTCTGTGAGCCCGTGTTCACAGCCAGCCATCAGCTCTGGTAACTGGAAGGAGGCCCCTGCACCCCCCCCCCCCCCCGAGGATGGATCCCTGGGACCGCACCCCCTCCTGTCCCAGCTTCCAGCACCCAGCCTTGGAGCTGTCCTTTGGGGAGGGCAGTGCTGCTCCGGGGACTGGCCCCAGCTCAGGAGGGTCCATGAGCCATGGGAGCAGGAGAGGGACTTCTGGGGTGCCTGGTTGGCCCAACTGGGGAACAGGAAGGGTCTAAGGAGGCGGGGAGGCTGGGGGCTGCCAAGGGGAGGGTGAGCCGTACCGGAGGGGAGAAGGCTGAGCAAGCACATCAGGGCGCCTTGGAAGAGCGTGGCGAACAGGCTCCACTTCCTGCCCATCTGCTCAAGGAGGAAAATGCAGCACAGCCGGGCGGGCATCTCCAGGACACTGGGGATCACGTGTCGGAAGTGGGTATCCATGTCCAAGTCCTTCAACTTGAGATACAGCGTAAAATAGCTGTAACCGACAGTAAACCTGGAATGAAGCCAGGAGAGGGAGAGAGAGAGACGGACAAGCCAGGAATGAACACAGAGGCAGAGGGCGCCTGGGTGGCTCAGTGGGTTAAGAGTCTGATTTGACTTCAGCTCACGTCATGATCTCACTGTTGGCATGATCGAGCCCCGTGTAGGGCTCTGTGCTGACAGCGTGGAACCTGCTTGGGATTCTCTCTTCTTCTCTCTCTGCCCCTCCCTGCTCAAGAGCTCACTCTCTCTCTCTCTCAAAAATAAGTAACTGGGGCGCCTGGGTGGCTCAGTCGGTTAAGCGTCCGGCTTCGGCTCAGGTCAGATCTCACGTTTGTGGGTTCGAGCCCCACATCGGGCTCTGTGCTGACAACTAGCTCAGAGCCTGGGGCCTGCTTCAGATTCTGTGTGCCTCTCTCTCTCTGACCCTCCCGCCTCATGCTCTGTCTCTCTCTGTATCAAAAATAAATAAAACATTAAAAAAAAATTAAAAAAAATAAGTAACTAAACTTAACAACAACAAAGAGAGAGGCAGAGTCCAGTGAGGCAGGATGGGATGGGAGGCAGCAATAAAGAAGCACAGAGCTCTGGACCTGGAGGCCAGCTGTGCCCTCAGGCCTCCCCGCCAGAGCATGCCGGCGCACACCCTCCCCTCCCGGAGCTCCCGGCATGCTCTGCTCGGGGTCCCTGTGGGCCAGTCCCCAGTACTCACCACACACAGCCCATCACCAGGGTCATCCTCCGGAGGTGCTTATTGCTACAGAAGTCCAGGATAGACGCCTTCATCACCCTCTTTCCTGGCATCGGCAGCTACAGGACAGGCGGGAGCAGGAGGACCCAGGCTTGCTCCCGCCCCCCACCCCCAGGCCCCCCCAGTCCCAGCCTGGCCTCTGGCCTTTGGCGGGCAGGGCTCGATTTCGCTGTCACCACTGTCCTCAAAACGTGGACTGAGGGGCACCCCCTGGGCAGAGGGCCCTTCTGCAGGGATGAGGAGGGAAGAGGCTCCCCCCACAGCCCCTGCCCGGGCCCCACTGCAGGCCTGCGGCCTCTCACCTTGTCCAGCAGACTTTCAGGAATGGTCTTCTTGTTCACATCAGCCGCATAGCACAGCGTCTGCTTGGCTTCGTCCAGCTTCCCTTTGATCAACAGCCACCTCGGAGACTCCGGCAGAGCCCTGCACGGCCCACCCACACTTACACACCCTTCCAAGATGCCAGAGACCCCCACCCTGAGGTGACGTGGGTGCTGGAGGCTTTGAAAGGGACCATCTACCTCAGGGTGCCCCTGCCCCTGTGTGGCAGTCAGCCCTCCCCCCACGGGCCACACACGGCCCCCAGTGCCACCCCCGACGTGGGCTGCTCTGCCCTCTAGCTCCTTCCCCTTCAGCTCCCTCCACAAGCTCCCCACCTTTCTGTCTCAAGCGTCACCCGCGCCTGCCCAGGCGCACTGAGAGCACTGTGCCCCACACCCACACCTCTCATCGGACCCCCACTCCCACGGGTGGTGTTTCTGGTCTCCTAACAGCCTGCAGAATATGGAGGGCAGGAGCCCGGGCCCAGCCCACCTGCCCGGGGGAGTAGAGGTCCTCTCTGTCCCCTCTTCCTCCCTGCCACACTGGCACACTGCCCACTGCCTTTGACCTCTGCGTAACTCTGGTCCCCAGTTCTTCCCGATCCCCGCCGGCTCTCAGAATCCCCACAGGTGAACACTTAGAGCGCTTATCATGTGCCTGGGATTGTGCCTGATGCCCTTACCTGAGTACTATTCGGTTTAACCCTGCCCAGCCTGGACCTTGCTGGATTACCCTCATTGTATCCCCTGCCTGGAGGGGTCAGCACTTGCCCAAGGTCACAGAGGCAGGGCTGGTGTGGCCCTCAGCGCCCTGATTAGGCGCCTTTACAAACTGTGCCATCTGTCCGTGCAGACCCTCGCGTCCCCCTCCCCCAGGGCCCCCGCCGGAACTCCACGGCCGGCAGTGCAGAGTGTGCCCAGGACACTGGACAGGGCTGCGTTCCTTCGGCGTGCCCCCCCCTCCCCCCCTCCCCTCGGGCCGCTGGCCCCCCACATCCTTCTCCACGGTAAGGCTGGGGAACTCTCCTAAAGAAAGTCACCCGACCGGGACTTCTTCGGAAAGATGGGAGACTGACCACATGCCCCCGTGAACCACAGGAATGAGAAGGGATGGCAGTAAAGAGTGGGAGAGAAGGCGGGGACGAGGGAGACTTAAACACACAGAGCCCGGCCTGCTGGCCGGCGGCCGCACGGCAGGCACAGCGCGCAGCGAGGCGCCCTGGCCACCCGTCCTCAGACACGGGGCTCCGGTTCCCTCTGTAGTTTGCCCCAGAGCACAGGGGAGGCTGAGGACAAACACAGGGGAACTGAGTGGAAGTCCCAGTGGCAATGCCGAGTCCCTGCTCCCAGATCCACTGGTGGCAAAACAACCCACTGGGGGCAACTGCCTAGCGTGGGGCCCCCTCAATGAAAAGGCACCTGCCATTTGGTCACCCAGTGGGAGTGGTCCTCACAGTGTGGTCAGCGGACCAGCACCATTGCAGTGCCTGGGATCGTGTTAGAAATGCAGATTCTCAGGCCCTACCCCAGTCCTGCTGAGGGCAGGGCCCAGTCACTGAAACTTTCACAAACACACCCCCCGCCCCACCCTGTCCTGCCCCGTGTGATCGATTCTGAGGCTCCTAGAAATCTGAGACCCAAGTCTATCAGTTTCTGTTCATAGTCTCTTTAGTTTCTTAATAAGTTGCTCTTAATGATGAAGGGATGACTGAAACCCACTAAATATTGGGGGGGAAAAAGCTCCCATTGAAACAGGGGCCAAAATAACCAAGCAGGAAAAAATAATTAGTCCAGAGGACACAGGTAACATAGGGAGCAGGAGGAGAAAAAAAAAAGAAAAAGAAAATTCTAATTTGTATTCCCCGAAAACATTCGAGAGTGTTTTACAATTCCATTTTCATAATGCAAGTTTCAAATGCTATTGAGAAAATTTAAAAAATCAGGGGCACCTGGGTGGCTCAGTTGGTTAAGCGTCTGACTTCAGCTCAGGTCATGATCTCATGGTTTGTGGGTTTGAGCCCTGTGTCGGGCTCTGTGCTGACGGCTTAGAGCCTGGCGCCTGCTTCAGATTCTGTGTCTCATTCGCTCTCTGCCCCTCCCCGTCTCACTCTGTGTCTCTCTCTCAAAAATAAATGTAAAAAAATTTTTAAATAAAATTAAAAACAATTTTTTAAATTAAAAAATCAGAGACTGAGGAGGGCAATGTAGCCGGATGTGACAATGCAGATGTTTGTCCCAGGGCTAGTGACAATGACAGATGACCTCATCTTCTAAAGAGAGGTGCTAGCACGTTCAGGACAAGACTTATAGAAAAAATGATAACAATAATAAAACACAAAGCAGTCTGGCGACCATCTCTCCCAGCTACTGCGGGAGGCTGGAAACTTCTAGTTCTTGGTGCTAAGGTTCCCGGCCCCAGGCTTCTCTCATCTATTCGAGCCTGCTGAGGGGGGCTGCTTTTTGGAAGGGGGTCCGCCCTCCCACTCGCTGCCTGGAGCTTACTGGTTCGGAAAAGCGAGAGCGTCCCCGTCCTGCAGACAGTCACTTAGGAAGGGTGACTCCGTGTCCCCTCAAGGTGGGGGGCCTACACAAAACCGGAGATGGGGGAGCCCCCTCTCCTGGGTGTGATCCAGAAAGAAGGCGGGGCAGCCCCCCCGCAGGGGTAGGGAGGGTGCTGGGGGTGGTGAGAATCTTTGGCCAAGCAGACCCCACTGTCTTGAAGTCACCCTGCCACTAGGGTGAAGAGGCCCCTGCAGGGAGAGGCGGTGGAGCGAATGCCAGGGACAGGGTGCGGGCGATCACAAGGACAGTGCCCAGAGCATCCGAAGACACCCTGAGCCCCGAGGACGCACGCATGGGCCCGAGACGCCTGCAGCTGAGCATCAGCCCTACAGACGGCAGTGACCATGTCACAGTGTCTGCTGCGCACTGATCTCTCTTCTCCGATGGCCCATTTCCTGCCGAGGACCTGGAAGCTCACAGAGCAGGCAGACAGAAGACGGACAGAATACTGTCCTGGGCCAGCCAGCCACCAGGGAGACGCTGCAAACTAGATGCAAGATCAAGCTTTAAATTGGACCGGATTGGATTTTTTTTTCCATGCCTGAAAGTGAGTCTGAATTATCGAAATGAGATTTTCTTCAAACTAAGAGATGGAACCTGACCGCAATAATGTCAAGTGTCAGCAAAGGACAGCTGACTGGGTGGCGTCTGGAAAACAGACGTGATGCAGTAGCCATCTCCTCCCAGAACGCGGAACGAGGGGGGCGTCCCCCAGAAGAGCGAGCTAAGGGTCCAGAGCGATGCCTTCTGGGGGAGGAATGGGGGGTGGGCGCTGAGGGGAGTTGAGACTGTGGACTTGTTTTTGTTTTGTTTAACAATTTTTCATTTTTGAGAGAGAGAGAGAGTGCGGCGAGTGGGGGAGGAGCAGAGAGAGGGAGACACAGAACATGAAGCAGGCTCCAGGCTCCGAGCCGTCAGCACAGAGCCCAACTCGGGGCTCAAACCCACGAGCAGTGAGATCATGACCTGAGGTGAAGTCGGACGCTTAACTGAGGCACCCGGGAGCCCCTTATTTTTTACCATAAACCTTTTGGTTGTGACTTAGTCATTAACCACTTGCCTCTATTGTGTTAATGACATTTTAAAAAACTGTTTCAAGGTCAAGCCATGAAACACTATTTTCAAGCTACGTGACAGAGTCATGCCCCCTGGCATCAGCACCTGCCGAATTTAGAAGGTCCCCAGGCCACCTGCATGCCCTCGCCCCTGTCAAACCCATGTCGTGTGCGGCGCACTGGGGAAAATGGAGAGACTCTGGAGCCATGTGGGCTGAGTCCATCCCGGGTCCTGCCACGCTGTGGCCTTGGGCAAGTTACTTCCATCCTCTGAAACCTCAGTTCTCCCCTCACCCCCACCCCTTCAGCCCCTAAGACCTAGACTCACACCCATCTTTCAGGGTTGTAAAGTTTAAACGTGATGACTCCAAGGTGAAACCTAAGCCTTCCTTCACGCTAAACTTGACCCTTCACCAGGTGATTTCAGTATCTTCCTCTCTATCTGCCTTCTCCTCCCTCCCTCTCCAATCATTTGTCCCTTCCTAGCTCTGGTCCCTCGGGTCCCACAAGTCAGAACATCACATACCCCCCTGACTCCGGCTCTGCTGCCCAGCCATGTCATCACTTCACCCCTGCCCCGCCGCAGCCCGGCCCTGCCGCAGACTCATCTCAGGGGAGGCTCCTTTTTTAAGCCTCTCTCCATTCCCTCATCTCCCTGCAACCTCACAAGGCCACCTCAAAGTCACCAAGGCCAGTCGACTCTTCCCCAGCATCACCTTTCTTGCCTTCAACCTTGACCATTCTCTTGTCCTGAGCTCCTGCCTCTCAACACTTTGCCTTCCACTTTTCCTACTCCTCTGACATCTCTTTGAGGGTCTCCCCTGATGGGGATTGACGCCAGGGTTCCAGAGGCTCTGCCCTGGGCTCCTTCCCACTTCATCCACATCCGTTTTCTCCAAGGGAAAACCCCACCCACTCCACCCCTCCCTCTGAACCCCTCCACTTGCAGCCCAGTGGACCCAGCACTGTGCAGGCCCTGTTTGCTCACCAGATGTAGGAGATGAGGGGGAACACAGGTACTCCGCCCACCAGAAACAGCAGCCGCCAGTGGGGAAGGCTGTAGGCAAGCCCCGTCAGGAACATGACTCCCACGGAGAAAAAGCAGTGTTCCAGGATGATGGCATGGGCCCGGTGCTCAGCCACTAGCCACTCGGTGGCTGTGCAAAGGCCAGGAGGACAAACGCATGGTCGGTTCAGTATCCCCAGGGCCACCCCTGTACCCAGGCTTCTGAGATCCGCAGCCCTGCCCTGGACGGTTCGGTCTAGTGGACAAACTTCTGCGCTCGGGGCCCAGTACTAGAGAGGCTCCAGTCCTTTCTCAGCCTGACTGCTCCCTCTGAACACATCGGCCCGACCACCTGTGTCTCTCTCAGGGATGGCCCAGTTCTGGGTACAACTCCTCACACGTGGCCCGACACGGGGTAAGACAAGGAATCTGTGCCCTTGTTTTTAGTGCCTCGGGGCTTTGGCCACCTAGGCCTCGGGCCCGGGGAGAAGCCACTTCCTTCTGACAGGCTCCAGCAAGAAGAGGCCTTCCACCGGGGACCCCAGGGCTTCCGAGACCGCAGCGGCTGGACGCTGAATGAGGGGCACTGAGGGCTCTGGCACCCACAGTACTCCTCTCGTAACCCGTGTGGGGCCCCGAGCAAATTGGCTAGCTTCCTGAGGCTCGAGCATTCTTCTCGGCTAAAGGGATGATGGATGAGCGCTGTGGGAGAGGGTGCCGCGGTGACGAAGTCAGACAGTATGCAAAGAGTTTCGGAGCTCACCTGGTCCTTCCGAAGGGCTCAATCAATGTAAGCCGTGTGGGGGGATGCAAGGGACCCAAGGGGGGATGTGGGCGGTACGAGGGGACTAGGATGGGGGATGAGGGTGGAAGAGCGGCCTGAGCACAGTCTCCCGCACCTGCAGGCATCTGGGAGTGGAAGCTCCTCCCTCCGCTGCCGGCCTGCATTGGGCCTCAGCTGTTAGTCCAGCGGGGTCCCAGGAGTACCAGCCAGCCCCGCCCCCGCGCTGCCCCGCCCCTCTAGGTCCCTCCCCCGGCCCCTCCAACCCCTCCAGCCCCGCCCGCACTTCACCGGCCCCACCCCCTGTTCCCCACCAGCCGGATCCCCCACCCCCGCCCCGCGCCACCCCTCACCACACCCCACGGCTGGGCCTCACCTAGAGACACGCTGCTGATGGTGTAGCCCACCAAGGCCTGGGACACGCCGAAGCGGAAGAAGAGGTACTGGTGAAAGGTGTTGACGAAGGCCGTCCCGAAGCCGAAGACGATGAGCCCCAGCAGCGATATCAGGATGGAGGGGTAGCGGCCCAGCCTGCGGGGCGGCGATAGGAGGCTGCGCCGAGCGCGCGGACCCCTGGCTGGCCCAGCCCGACACCCCGGGGCCGGGCCCTGAGCCCTCGGTGGGCCCCCCCGACAGCCCCTGCCCTCACCTGCCCCGGCTTGAGACGCTAGCTCTGAATGCCCGCGAGCAGGCAGGGGCTCCCAGGAACTCCGGACACTCACTTGTCACTTATGAGCCCGAAGAGGAGAGACCCTAGGAGGAGGCCCGTCGTGAGGATGGTCTGCACGGTTTCCGAGTTCTGTTCCTTGCCACACACCAAGTCAAACTGGGGGTTTATACAGCATTGGCTCCATGTCTCCAGCCAGGGTCAGCCTTCTGGGTCCAGAGACTAAGCCTGCGTCCCTCTACCCCGCCCCCAGCCCCCAGCCCCAGGGGCCTTTAGGCAGAAGAGGCCTGGGACAGGGACAGGCATCGTGCCGGCAGCCTGCCTCAGCTGCGCGGCATCTGTCCTGCACCGGGCAGGCTCTGGGAGAGAGGCCCGGAGAGCGGGGACCAGAGGCCTGGCCAGAATGGGGACGAGGTGGAGAGGTAACGGAATCACGGAAGACAGAGGTCAGGCCTCAGGCTGGAGAGTTAAATGGGGTGGGTCTGGGGGTGAAGGGCCCAGGTGCAGCTGGGGCTGAGAAACCCTGTAAGAGGCGCCGGTCAAAGCTGCTTCTTCCCGGGGTTGTCTGTCTCGTGAGAGTTCAGAGGTCTGAGCTGCAACTCCAGAAGCAGCTCCCTGGACAGATGGCAACAGTGCGCCTGACATATGTTTCCTCGCCCCAAACCACTCTAGCTTCCTGGCTGAGGCAGCTGAGGCCAGGGCTGGACAGCAGGGCCCTGAGGTTCTGCCCTGGCTCTGCCTCGCAGGGTGACCTTGCGCCAGCTGCTTCCCCTCCCTGCGCCTCAGCGTCCCCACCTGCGCAGTGAGGGTGAAGGCACACCTCTGGGCCTGCGGGGGGGGGGGGGGGGCTCTAGACAACTCGGGAGAAGCCACACCTCATTGATCAGTGACCGCTTCTTGGTGTCAGGATAGACCCACCCATCTTGGCACGAGTCCGTGTGGTTGAGGCCAAATTGGATGATAGAATCCAGGTCCCAGGCCACCGGCAAGTACATGACGCATGTCTGGAAACTTCCATCGGGTTCTCGGGGCAGGGTCAGATTCATCTGCTCAGCCTCCGTGAGGTTGGGGCCCACTGCTAGGATCCAGCTGGTGTTGCAGTAGGGCCTCTGGGCTGTGAACACGAAGAAGTCAGCAAAGGTGAAGAAGGCCAGCAGAATGTTCGGGATGAAGGTGAGGACCACCAGCCTCCGCTGGAACGCGCCGAACTCCCCCGCCGCGTCCAGGACCTGCGCAAACTTGTCATCCTGGCTGGCTTTTATGGCCCTCAGTCCGTGTAACAGCATCTCCGGAGACCAGGAGCTGGAGTGTTCTTGTGCCTCATGCTTGTTCAAGTTCTTGGAGAGGCAGGAGGGTCTGCGCTCTGCCTTGCCGGTGCTTTCTTGCAGCATCTGTTGGAAGAAAGGACGCCGCGGCTCGGGGTCTGCCGCCACCACTCCCCAGACATCAGAGACGGGAGTGGGGGCTGTGACCAGAAATGGGCCCCGCGCTCTCGCTCTCTCTCTCTCTCTCTCTCTCTCTCTCTCTCGCTCTCGGAGTAGTTTGGATTCCAGCCTTGATGTTCTCTGTAGTTCCCTCCTTTACTTACAAAGCTTGTTAGTAAACATCGTCTGCCCCCCACGAGCCCACTCACCCCTGATTTTCTGTACACTGA
Source organism: Suricata suricatta (assembly GCF_006229205.1). Lineage (NCBI taxonomy): Eukaryota > Metazoa > Chordata > Mammalia > Carnivora > Herpestidae > Suricata > Suricata suricatta. The sequence continues at coordinate 153,397,878 of NC_043704.1, forward strand.
GTGTTTTGAAACTGCTATGCTTCTGTTGTCGTGGGTAAATTCTGAGATGCTTCTGTGTCCCACAGCTTCCCCAGAGCTGAAACTTTGTTTCCACAGAGAGGCACTGACGGTCTTGCAAAAAGGAGGAGAAGTCTCTGGAGACAATTCCTTCAAAAACAAACCAACAGACAAACAACCTCCCCGCTCCCCCAATATCTGGACCAAGAGCTGCCAGGAAACTGAGGCCACGGTAGGCGGCTGGGAAGTGCTGAGCACAGAGACAGGGAGCCAGGCCTGGGCAGAGTGGGGGACAGAAGCATAGATGGGAACTGGAAGGGCAGGGAAGGAAAAGGGGAAGGGAGCAATTCTGACTGTAAGGATACTTATTACCTTGGAGTAAAAGTTCGAAAGGAAAGATTATGAAAGTCGTGAGAAGTCAACCCATTCTGAGAGTCAATGGAAACAGCGCTCGGCTGCATGTGTCCGAACGGTCTACACCGTAGAGAACTATCATACACACTTTTCAAAGAAATGCAAGTTGTAATTACAAGATGAACTCACGACAAGAATTGACAGAAACCAGCCATTTTTGGAGGGAAGACACTGAACTTGTAAACGAGACGGAAACACTGAAAGAAAGAGCTGAGTCGGATTTGACACAAAGAATTAGGGAACTGGAACATAGAGCCGAAATGTGAAACAGAGGCGAAAACCCTCAGGAGATACAAGGCTCCCCATGCATGGAGTTGGGAGACCAGTAGGAGCAATAGAGAAGTAAAATCTAAAGAGAGAAAAGCAATGCATTTGTTTTAAACTTGGAAAACATGAATGTGCAGACTCAGGAAATAGCACGTCCCAAGCAGGATCAATAAAAAAGAAACCCGTGGCTATGCACATTGCAATGAAGTCACAGGACACCAGGGACAAAGGTCTTCAGAAACATCTAGAGAGAGGACAGTTCACTGTCTTCTGTTAAAGAAAAGTAGATAGGCAACAAGGGAACCAGAAGAGAGTGAAAGTCTTTAGAAAAAAGAAAATCAGAGCCAACTGACCATTGTTTACTCATCAAAATTATCTGTCAAGAATGGGGTAAAATAAAGACAGTTATAGCCAGTCAAAACTCGACGGGGCATTCATTCAAAAGATCGGATTTAGTGGAGTTTCTAAAGACTAAGAGGAAAGCCTCAGATGCAATGAGCAATCAAAAAAGGTAAACACGTAAGCAAATCCAAATATTGTTTGCATTAAATAATAAAGACCCTGTCCATTTGTCGGATTCAAAACAAAGGTGAAAGGATGGGCAGCAATAGTATATGTCAGGAAGAACCAAAATACCCTGCAAACTTTATTTTTTATTTTTTAAAAAATTTTTTATGGTTTTTATTAATTTTTGAGAGACAGAGACAGTGCGAGCAGGGGAGGGTCAGAGAGAGAGGGAGACACAGAATCTGAAGACAGGCTCCAGGCTCTGAGCGAGCTGTCAGCACACAGCCCGACGCAGGGCTTGAACCCACGAACCGTGACATCATGACCGGAGCTGAAGCCGACACTCAACCGACTGAGCCACCCAGGCGCCCCTATTTTTTATTTTTTTTAAATGTTTGTTTATTTTTGAAAGAGAGAGAGAGAGACCGAGAATGAGCAGGGGAGGGGCAAAGAGAGAAGGAGACACAAAATCTGACACAGTTCCAGGCTCTGAGCTGTTAGTACAGAGTCCAATGCAGGGCTCAAACTCGCGAACCGCAAGATCATGACCTGAGCTGAAGTCAGATGCTCAACTGACCGAGCCCCACAGGCGACCCATCCTGAAACCTTCCTGTTGTTTGGGGTGTAGGACAGAGAAACCATGAGCTCAATTTGCATATGCATGGTGAAACTGAAAAGACAACTACTCCAAAGATGCGCTCAGAACAGTAGTGGGAACAGGTGGATGAACGGGGAAACACAAATACAAACCCGCAATCCAAAAGAAGTCAAAGAAAGAAGAAAAAAACAAACAAACAGAAAAAGTGGATGGCAATCACTGAGACTAAAGAAACGAGAGATGGTACATTGATTATCACTCATTCTAAAAGAGATGATTGGGTTGAGCCTTTTAAAAGTCAGATTCATATGCTGTTTTTCCAGAGCGTGCCCAGTATTTGCCAATTCTCCCAGAGCACACCCGGCCCATGTCTGTCGGGCTGGTATAATGACTCATAGTGTCCCCTTAGCCTCTCATAAGTTTTGATTTGTATGACGATTTGGTCACCCTGTGAGGAGGCATGAGTAAAGAATAAGCACGGAGGGTTAAGGGGAAAAGTTAGATTAGGCAAATAGTCATTAAAACAAAGCTGATTACGGGCACCTGGTGGTTCAGTCTATTGAGCAACGGACTCTTGATTTTGGCTCAGATCATGTTCTCACGGTGAGTTTGAGCCCCGCATCAGGCTCTACACTGAGTGTGAAGCCTGCTTAAGATTCTCTCTCTCTCTCTCTCTCTCTCTCTCTCTCTCTCCCCCTTGCTTCTCTCTCCCCCTTGCACTCTCTTTGTCTCTCTTAAATAAAAAAAAAAGAAAGAAAGCTGATTTAGCTACATTACTATCAAACAAAATAAAAAGATAAAGCATCATTTGGAATAGAGAGATTCACTATCTAAAGATAAAAGTTTGGTACACCACAGATGTTAATTTTAAATATATATGAACCTAACAAATGTCTTCTAATATATAAAACAGTAATGGGTATAACTAACAGGAGAAATTGACAGCTCGAATATCATAATGAGAAATTTCCATGCATCTTTTGTTTTTTAAGTTTATTTATTTTGAGAGTGAGAGCGTGCGCACGTACACACACACACACACACACACACACACACACACACACACACACACGAGTGGGGGAGGGGCGGGGGAGAAAGAAGCGCGAATCCTAAGCAGTCTCCATGTCAGCACCAAGCCCGACCCTGGGCTCAATCCCACAAACCATGATATCATGACCTGAGCTGAAATCAAAAGTCAGATGCTAAGCCACTCAGGTGCCCCTCCAAGGGGTCAAATATACAAAACCACAAAACCACAGTCAAGATAAAGATTCCTTCAATAGCACAATTAACGAGATTTTTCTAATGGCCATTTGTAAAATCCTGCATCTAACCCCTAGAGAAAACACATTTTTCTCATGTCTCCTTGGAGCATTTGCAAAGCTTTATCATGTACTAGGCAACAAAGCAATCCTCAACAAATCTCAAAGAATAGTCGAAAATTGTCTGTTACCACCTGATTAAGTTAGAAGTCACTACCAAACAGCTTAATAGCTTAATTTAGAATTCTTTTTTAAAATTTTTGAACATTTTTTAATTTATTATTGAGAGACAGAGCATGAGCGGGGCAGAGAGGGGAGACAAAGAATCTGAAGGAGGTTCCAGGCTCTGAGCTGTCAGCACAGAGCCCGATGTGGGGCTCGAACCCACAAACCGTGAGATCATGACCTGAGCTGAAGTTGGGTGCTTACCTGACTGAGCCACCCAGGTGCCCCTAGAATTCTTATATATTTGGGGGGTGCCTGGGTGGCTCAGTTATTTGAGCATCTGACTCTTTTTTTTTAATTTTTTAAATGTTTATTTTTGAGAGAGAGAGACCGAGCATGAGTGGGGGAGGGGCAGAGAGAGAGACGGAATCCGAAGCAGGCTCCAGGTTCCGAGCTGTCAGCACAGAGCCCGATGCAGGACTTGAACCCACAAACTGTGAAATCATGACCTGAGCCAAAGTCGGACGCTTACCCGACTGAGTCACCCAGGCGTCCCAAGCATCAGACTGCTGATTTCAGCTCAGCTCATGATCCCAGGGTCGTGGGATTGAGCCCTATGTAGGGCTCTGCACTGGACATGGAGCCTGCTTAAGATTTTCTCTCCCTCTTCCCCCCACCCCCATGCATGTGCTGGGGCGCACTCTCTCTTTCTTTCTCAAAAAAAAAAAAGAATTCTTGTATATTTTTCATACATTTGTAATACGGTTATAGTTGTTTGTCAGAGTCTGCCTTCTATCCTGGGACCCCTTGGTGGTCTTAATGATTTTTTAAAACTTGCATATGTAAGCTTCACTCTCTGCCCTTTAAAGTCCTATGGGGTTTGACAAACGCAGAGGGTCATGTATCCACGACACTATAGAGCATCACACAAAAGTTTCCCTGCCCGGAAAAATAGTCCTGTGTCCCACCTGTCAACCCTTGTCCCTCCTCTCACAGCCCTGGTACCACTGACCTTCGTACTGTGGATCTTGCCTTTCCAGAAGGTCATATAGCCGGAATCACAGAGTATACGGGTGTCAGATAGCTGGATCATAGAGTACGTAGCTTTTCCAACTGGCTTCTTTCACTTAGCAGTATGCACTTTAAGGGCGATCCATACATTTTCACGGCTTGATAGCTCTTTTTTTTTTTTTTTTCCTCACGGAGTCATATTCTGCTCTATCTACTTAGCACCATTTGTTTCACCATTCCCTTACTGAAGGACATCTTGTCATTTCCAATGTTTGGCAGTTGTGAATAAAGCTGCTACAAATATTTGTGCGGAGGGTTTTGTGTGAATGTGGTTTTCGGATCGGTTGGGTAAATACCTAAGAACACGGTGCGGGATCATATGGTAAAAACTATGTTTAGCTTTGTAAGAAACTGCCAAACGATCTTCCAAAGTGGCTGTACCATTTTGCACTCCCACCAGCAAGGAACGGAAATGCTTGTCTGTCTGCACCCTTGCCAGAAATCGGTGTTGTCAGATTTTTGGATTTTAGCCACTCTGATGGATGTGCCGTGTTTTTCCGTTCCTCAGTTCCTTTAAACTGTGATTCCCTCGTGACAAACAATGTTGTGTGCCTTTTCATGTTTATTTGTCCTCTGTAGATCTTCTTTGGGAGATCAGCACTTCAGACTGTTTGCTCATTTATAAACTGGGATATTTGTTTTCTTATTGTTGAGTTATGATTTTGTTGTCTATTTTGGATACAAGTCTTTTTATTAGATATGTGTTTTGCAAATATAGTCTCTAGTCTGGGCTTGCCTTTTTATTCTCTTGCCAGCATCTTTTGAAAAGTCGAAGCATTGTACCTAAAAATTCATTGCCGGGGCACCTGGGTGGTGCATTTGGTTAAGCATCCGACTCTTGATTTCAGCTCAGGTCATGATCTCAGAGTTCGTGAATTCAAGCCCCATGTTGGGCTCTGTGCTGACAGCATGGAGCCTGCTTGGGATTCTTTCTCTCTCCTCTCTCTCTGCCCCTATACCACTTGCTCTCTCTCTTAAAATAAATAAACTTAAAAACTTTTTACTAAAATTTATTGCCAAACCTAAGATCACCTAGATTTTCTTCTTTGTTTTCTTCTAGAAGATTTATGGTTTTGTGGTTTACATTTAGGCCTGTGATCTACTTTGAGTTCATTTTCGTAAAGGGTGTAAAATCTACGTTTAAAGTTTTTTTTTTTTGAGAGAGACGGAGACAATGAGAGTGGGGGAGGGGCAGATAGAGGAGAGAGAATTCCAAGCAGGCTCCGCACTGTCAGCACAGAGCCTGATGTGGGGCTCAAACCTATGAAACCCTGAGATCACAACCTGAGCTGAAATCAAGGGTCAGTGGGCGCCTGGGTGGCTCCATCAGTTAAGCGTTGTATTGCGCTCAGGTCATGATCTTGTGGTTCGTGGGTTCAAGCACCACATCGGGCTCTGTGCTAATGGCTCAGAACCTGGAGCCTGCTTCATATTCTGTGTATCCCTCTCTTTCTGCTCCTCCCTTGCTCATACTTTTTCTCTATCTCTCAAAAAAAAAACCATTAAAAAAAAAAAGAGTTGGAGACTTACTGGCTGAGTCACTGGGCACCCCTAAGATCTATGTTTAGGTTAACATTTTTGCCTATGGACGTTCCGTGCTTACAGTACATTTGATTATTACAGAAAAGCTGCGCTTTCTCCATTGACTCGCCTTTGCTTCTGTGATCAGTTGACTATTTATGGGCCCTACTCTGCGCCATGGCTTTACGTGCCTATTGCACGGCCAATTCTATGCCATTTGGATTACGGCAGCTTCACCTAGTAGGCCTTGAGATCAAGTAGTGAGTCTTCCAACTGGGTTTTTCTTCACTATTGTGCTGACTCTCCTGGGTCTTTTGCCTTTCCATATGAACTTAACTTTTTTTAGGTTTTTTTTATGTTTTTAATTTATTTTTGAGAGACAGAGACAGTGTGAGCAGGGGAGGGTCAGAGAAAGAGGGAGATACAGAATCTGAAACAGGCTCCAGGCTCTGAGCTGTCAGCACAGAGCCCGATGCAGGGCTCGAACCCATGAGATCATGACCTGAGTTGAAGCCGGACGGTTCACTGACTGAGCCGCCCAGGCGCTCCTCCATATGAACTGTAGAATCAGCTGGTTGATATCTGCCAAATAACCTGCTGTTATTATTTTTTTTTTTAAAGATTTTATTATTCAGTAGGGGCACCTGGGTGGCTCAGCTGGTTGAATGTCCAACTCTTGATTTTGGCTCAGATCATGATCTCATGGTCCTGAGACTGAGCTCTGCTAGGCATGAAGCCTGCCTGGGATTTTCTGTCTCCCTCACTCTCTGGCCTTCCCATGTCCATGCTCGCTCGCTCGCTCGCTCTCTCTCTCTCTCAAAATAAATAAACTTAAAAAAAAGTTTTTATTTTTAGGTTATCCTAACCCAACACAGAGCTCGAACTCACAACCACAAGATCAAGAGTTACATGTCCCCCTGGCCATGCCAGCCCAGCACCCCTACCCTGCTGACTTCCGTCAGGTTGGGAAGAACTGCTGTCTTGGGAACAATCCTGGGTCTTCTAATCCATGGACGTGGAATATCTAAATCTATAGACATATTTTTAAATATTTATTTGTTTTTGAGAGAGCACAGTTTGGGAAGGGTAGAGAGAAGGGGGACAGAGGATCTAAAGCCGGCTCTGTGCTGATAGGCTGACAGCAGCAGCCTGATGTGGGGCTTGAACTTACGAGCCACAAGCTCATGACCTGAGCTGAAGTTGGGCGCCCAACCAACCGGGCCACCCAGTTGCCCCTATCTATCTATATTTTTAAGTCTTATAAATATATATAGATATTGATATAATCTATATGATTTAAAAATATATATGATTTTAAAAACTTGTGAATACTTAAGAAAGAATTTATAAGAAGAGATCATAATGGAAATTTACAAATACTTACAAATGAGTCATAATGACTGATGACACATTAAAACTTGTGGGTAACATAAAAGGTGGTACCCTGTGGGAGTTCCTATTGAAAATCAAAAGACTGAAAATAAACAAAATGCCCATCATAAAAAGTGGGGGGAGAGAACAAAAGAATAAATCCAAATAAGTAAAGGAAGGAGATAATACAGTTAAGACAGAGATAAACAGAAGTCAGGAATATAATTATGAGACAGGACACCTTGGTGGCTCAGTGGGGCAAGTGTCTGACACTTGGTTTCAGCCCAGGTCATGATCTGGTGCTTTTGTGGGTTCAAGCTCTCCATCGGGCTCTGTGCTGGCAGCAGGGAGCCTGCTTGGGATTCTCTCTCTCTCTGTCACTCTCTCTCTGTCGCTTTTTCTCTCTCTTTCTGCCCCTCCCTCACTCACACTGTCTCTGTCTCTTTCAAAGTAAATAAACAATATATATATGTGTACACACACACACACACACACACACACACACACACACTCAGTCGGTTAAGCATCCGGCTTCGGCTCAGGTCATGATCTCACAGTTTGTAGGTTCAAGGCCAGCATCGGGCTCTGTGCTGACAGCTCGGAATCCAGAGTCTGCTTTGGATTTGGTATCTCCCTCTCTCTCTACCCCTCCCCTGCTCATGCTCTGTCTCTGTCTCTCAAAAATAAATAAATGTTAAAAAAATAGTTTAAAAATATATATTTTATATGTATTTAAAATATTTATGTATCATAAGAGAATCAGTAAAGCCCAAACTTGGTTCTTTAAGTAGATGAGTAAGTTAGATACATCTCTGAGGAAATTAAATAAAAAACAGAAAGTACAATAGACACTTTTATATATGGGGAAAAAAAGGAATAAACAGGAATATTAAAAAATATTAACCAAATGCTAATATCAACTTTATGTCAATTAATTGTAAACTTAGATGAATTAAATTCCTAAAACAAATGAGTCCAATGGACTCCAGAATAAACAGAAAGCCGTACAAGTTTTACAATGATGAAAGAAATAAACGCATAAGTTAAGAATCTTTTCACAAAGAAAACACTAGACCCAAAATGTTTGACAGGAGGTCTACCAAACATCTATGAAACACATCATTTTCCAGTTTTTTTTTTCCAGGAACTAAGAAGAGAGATCATTCTAACTTCAATAACAAAACTAGAAAACTACAGTACACCAGTGGAAATTATAGATTCATTCATTTATAAAAATAAATGTAAAAACTCAAAGTATAATGTTAGTAAATCAAATTCAAGAATGTACAAATAGGAAATATATACCATGATCAAGTCAGTTTTAAACTAGGCGCCGGGGTGGCTCAGTCGGTTAAGCATCTGACTTCGGCTCAGGTCATGATCTCATGGTTTGTGGGTTTGAGCCCCGAGTCAGGCTCTGTGCTGACAGCTCAGAGCCTGGGGCCTGCTTTGCATTCTGTGTCTCCCTCTCTCTACACTCTACCCCTGCCTGTGTCTGTCTCTGTCTTTCAAAAATAAATTATTGTTTAAAAAAACTTAAACTAGAAATGCAAAGATGGTTTCACTATTAGAAAATACATAAATACTTAATAGATTAAAGGAATAAAGCCATATGATCATGTTTAGAGACACAGAAAATGCATTTGATAAAATTCAATGGCAATTCATGATTTTTTAAAAAATTCTAGACAAAATTGATATTTTTTTTATCCAATAGAGAGAAGCTACTCCCTTCCCAAAAATATCCTAAAGGTGAAACTTTAGAATTATTCCCTTTAAAAATAAAAGGGAAGCATAAGGATTGGAAAGAAGAAAATAAAACCCCAAAGAATCCACAAATAATTAGAAACAAAAGGAGAAATTAGCAAGCTAGCTGAGCGCAAAGTGAATCTATGAAAGCCGCGTACATGGGCACCTGGGTGGCCCCGCTGGGTAAGAGTCTGACTCCGGCTCGGGCACCGCTCAGGATCTCACGGTTGGTGAGATTAAGTCCCGGGCTGGGCTCTGTGCTGACGGCCTGGGGCCTGCTTGGAACTCTCTCTCTCCCTCTCTCTCTCCCTCTCTCTCTCTGCTTCTTTCCTTCTCTCAAAATCCATAAACAGTTTTTAAAAAGTCAATTACATGTCTGTAAACCCCAAACCATTAAATTTGTAAAACTGTGCCATTTTAATGGGAAAATGTTCAAATTCACTTGAAATTAGAGAAATGCAAATTACAACAATACTAAGATAGCATTGTTTACCTCAGATTGGCAAAATTGAAAAGTTATGACAACACATTTTGTTGGTGAGGCCACGAGGAAACAAATTTGTGTTGACGCTGGGAATGCAAATTGGTCCAGATCTGCG
>NC_043704.1:153407498-153408753 GCF_006229205.1 Suricata suricatta
TGTGTGACCGGCCCTCAGCCGGCTTCTGGGATTTGAGCCCCGGGCTGCAAACTGCTAAGCGTGTTTGCACGCCTGCAACTTTGAGCCCCACCGGACCACCTGACCACGTGATCTGTGCCTTATGCGAACCCATCCGTCCTTCCTCGGGTCTGACACTGAGTCATGACGTTTCAGGAACTGCGGTCAGTCCTGAAGGTACTGTGTGCCTGGGTGACCACCCCCAGGACAACCCCTCAGCGCTTACGCTCGAGGACGCTCTCCTGGCAGAAAAGACCTATGTCCCCACTGTTCACTGCTGGGGGGATAGGACCCCGTGGAGCATTCCGCTGGAAGCGCCCCCTCGGCCTCCAGCAACGAGTGTTTCCCCTTTAGTGACCCTGCTTTGTATCTCTGTGCTGCAGGAAAGTTTGGCTGTGGGCATAACAATTTCTGTGGCCTATGAGAGCAGGTATCACAGAACTGGCGGGGGGGACCCCCTCCCAGAGACCACGGACACACTCGACAGAGTACACACGCACTTACTTTTTGACTCAGCAATCCCACTCCTGGGAATTTGCTCTGAAGATACACTTTGCGCCTGTAAGAAAACATACAGGGGTGAGATTATTCACTGCCGCATTGGCGGTATCGCAAAATGCTGAGAACATAAATGTCCACACTTAGGACCCTGGTTGGATAACGGATGGTCGATCCGCCCGCGGAATACTATGCAGCTGTAAAAAAGAACGAGGAGAACCTCTATGAACTGATATGGAATGATGTTCAGTCCATACTGATAAGCAAAAAAAGCAGCATGCTCAAGAATACACGTAGGATGTGCCCTTTGTGTAGTCGACAGAGGTATGTGCTCATTCGCAGGAAGAAAATACAGGACAGGTCAGGCACGCGCTAATGAGATTAATTATCTATGAGAGTGAGCGGATGGAAGGAAGCAGGTGAACGGGGCTGAAGGGAAGAGGGGGACCACTTCTTTACATACAGCTTTCTTTAAAAATTTTTTAAAAATGTTTTTATTTATTTTTGAGAGAGAGAGACAGCGTGAGCAGGGGAGGGTCAGAGAGAGAAGGAGTCACAGGATCTGAAGACAGGCTCCAGGCTCTGAGCTAGCCGTCAGCACAGAGCCCCACATGGGGCTCGAACTCACGAACTGTGAGATCATGACCTGAGCCAAAGTCAGATGCTTAAACGACTGAGCCACCCAGGCGCCCCTATAGCTTTCTTTGAAACAAAAAGAAAGTAAATATATTTTCATAAA
>NC_043704.1:153408853-153472135 GCF_006229205.1 Suricata suricatta
GGAAGCGCCCCCTCAGCCTCCAGCAACGCGTGTGTCCCCTTTAGTGACCCTGCTTTGTATCTCTGTGCTGCAGGAAAGTTTGGCTGTGGGCATAACAATTTCTGTGGCCTATAAGAGCATGTATCACAGAACTGGCAGGGGGGACCCCCTCCCAGAGACCACGGACACACTCGACAGAGTACACACGCACTTACTTTTTGACTCAGCAATCCCACTCCTGGGAATTTGCTCTGAAGATACACTTTGCGCCTGTAAGAAAACATACAGGGGTGAGATTATTCACTGCCGCTTTGGCGGTATCGCAAAATGCTGAGAACATAAATGTCCACACTTAGGACCCTGGTTGGATAACGGATGGTCGATCCGCCCGCGGAATATTATGCAGCTGTAAAAAAGAATGAGGAGAACCTCTATGAACTGATATGGAATGATGTTCAGTCCATACTGATAAGCAAAAAAAGCAGCATGCTCAAGAATACACGTAGGATGTGCCCTTTGTGTAGTCGACAGAGGTATGTGCTCATTCGCAGGAAGAAAATACAGGACACGTCAGGCACGCGCTAATGAGATTAATTATCTATGAGAGTGAGCGGATGGAAGGAAGCAGGTGCACGGGGCTGAAGGGAAGAGGGGGACCACTTCTTTACATACAGCTTTCTTTAAAAATTTTTTAAAAATGTTTTTATTTATTTTTGAGAGAGAGAGACAGCGTGAGCAGGGGAGGGTCAGAGAGAGAAGGAGTCACAGGATCTGAAGACAGGCTCCAGGCTCTGAGCTAGCGGTCAGCACAGAGCCCCACATGGGACTCGAACTCACGAACTGTGAGATCATGACCTGAGCCAAAGTCAGATGCTTAAACGACTGAGCCACCCAGGCGCCCCTATAGCTTTCTTTGAAACAAAAAGAAAGTAAATATATTTTCATAAATAATAACTTATAATTGTAGTTTCTATAGTTTACAAACATTTTCATGTTCATTGTATTATTTTTTCCCCATCCTTCTTAGTTCACTTTATTTTTTGCCAGAGAGCTTGTCAGCATCTGGTACCCAGTTTATTGATTAATGTATTTATTTATTTACTAATTTATTTAAAAATTTTAAGTTTTATTTAAATCCGAATTAGTTAACATATAGTGTACTAATGACGGCAGGAAAATTTACTGACTCGTCACTTACTTAGGACATCCTGTGCTCATCCCAACAAGCGCCCTCCTTCGTACCCATCCCCCACTCAGCCCATCCCCACCCCCACACACTTCAGATTGTTTTCTGTGTATAAAAGCCTCTACGGTTTGCCTCCCTCTCTGTTTTTTTCTCATTTTTCCCTCCCTTCCCCTGTGTTCATCTGTTTTGTTTCTTAAAATCCACATGAGTGAAATCATGTATTTACCTTTCTCTCACTGACTTACTGCACTTAGCATAATACCCTCCAGTTCCACCCACGTTGTTGCAAATGGCAGGATTTCATCTTTTTCATTGCTGAGCATTCCGTTGTGTATATATGTAAATCACACAGTCTTCATCCATTCACCAGTCCATGGCATTTGGGCTCTTTATAGGACCTGGCTGCGGATATGCTTCCTTCAACATGGGGGTACATGTCTCTGTGAAGCAGCAGTTTTGTATCCTCTGAATAAATGGCTGGTAATGTGATTGCTGGGTCATAGGGGAGTTCTATTTTTAACTTTTTGAGGAACCTCCGTACTGTTTTGCAGAGCGGCTGCACCGGTTTGCACTCCCACCAGCCGTGCACAAGGTTTTCGTTTCTCTGCATCCTCGCCGATAGCTTTGTGTATAATTCTGACCCTTAGAACCACAGCACGTCTCACATACAGCCCCTCCTTATATAAATATGTAATCAAAATGAATCAGGACAAGGCAAAAATCCAAGTGGCAAATGTGTTATAAACATCAGAACAATATTGAAGGGGATGGAGAAGAAAAGATCTAATCTATGTAATTTTATGTTGATGATATGATAAAGCTGAACAAAGAGAGGGGAAAGGGGCTCTGCGCTGAGAGCAGAGAGCCCCAAAGCAGGGCTCGAACACATGAGCCATGAGATCATGACCGGACCTGGAGTCTGACGCTTAATACACTGAGCCACTCAGGTGCCCCTAGACTATCTTTTCTACACCATGAAGCCTATCCATCTACTAACTGTGGAAGCTTCCTACGGCTCGACTTTCCCCCCTCAATTGTGTTCCCGAGAGTTTGCTTGCTTGCTTTCCCTCCCTCCCTCCCTCCCTCTCTCTCCTTTCCTCTCTCCCCCCACAGTTTCACTTCCAGGGGAAGAGTCTGCCGTAGGTCACACTGGGGGCCGCGCCGCTGAAAATCAGTGGGTGCCTCTGTACTGGTGTTAGCCACGTTTTTTGTCATCTATCAATGTTTCTGTAACTGATTACTTACGCATTTTTTGTATAGTAAACTTACCTGAAGATTCTCATATCCTGTACCATTTGTACTGTACATTAAAATGTTTTAACCGCATTTTAAAAAATGTTTATTTAAATAAAAGCTGGCTATAGACAGTGGCAAGGAGGTTTGTCCAGGTAACTGTTCAAGAAGAAGTTTTTAAACCAAAGTTATTCTTTATTGTAAGAGTTAGAGTTAATATTTCAAGCATTATTTCCTTTTCCTTTTATAATTGTGAGGTAAAGAATTTAAATTTAATGGGCGCCTGGGTGGCTCAGTCGGTTAAGTGTCCAGCTTTGGCTCAGGTCATGATCGGGTTCGAGCCCCACGTCGGGCTCTGTGCTGACAGCTCAGAGCCTGGAGCCTGTTTCAGATTCTGTGTCTCCCTCTCTCTCTGACCCTCCCCTACTTGTGCTGTCTTTCTCTGTCTCTCAAAAATAAATAAAAAACAAAAAAAATTTTTAAAAAAGAATTTAAAATAAATAAAAACGATTTTTAATGCTTATTTATTTTTGAGAGACAGAGACAGAGCGCTAGTGGAGGCGGAGCAGAAAGAGGGAGGCACAGAATCTGAAGCAGCTCCAGGCTTGGAGCTGTCAGCACAGAGCCCTATGTGGGGTTTTGAACTCACGAACCACGAGACCATGACCTGCACCGATGTTGGACACCCAACCGACTAAGCCGCCCAGGTGCCCCAAGAATATCAATCTTAAATGAAAAATTTGGACCAAATAAAGTAGATGAGGAAGACTGCATTTACTTTTTTCTTTTGTTAAGAGAGAGAGTGCAAGCCAGGGAGGGGGAGGGAGATAGTCAAGCAGGCTCCGCGTCGTGACCTGAGCTGAAATCAAGAGTTGATGCTCAACTGACTGAGCCACCCAGGTGCCCCCGGATTTACTCTTAAAATTTAACTATATCACCCAAAAATATGTCTGTGGTACAAGGTGAAATGGTGACCAAATGAATTCTTTCTTAACTCACACGCGAAGTTTGATGCATCACCCATGCATAAAATGGAAAACTAAGCAAAGGAGTGAGATTACGGGCTGGGGAAGCAGAGCATGCAGGGACAACCTTAACCTTCGCTCTGCTCCCAGGGGGGCCACTGCGGACTTCAGGAGCAGAGGGTATCATCAGAAACAGGAACCGTTTACTTACGGTCACAGCCGTGTGGCACAATCTGGAGAAATGACACAAACTGGCTACCTCAGACGACTTGTAAAAATAGTGTACATAAATAAACATAACTAACTAAATAAATGCAGGGCGAGGTCCTAAACTGGACCCCAAAGCAGGAAAAGAACACCTAGTGGGGCAACTTGCCAGACTCAAATCCGATCTCAGGGTTAGTGAATGACACGGTGTCAGTGTCCTTCTTCCTGGCTTAGGGCACTGCGCTGTGGTTATGGAAGATGCCAGCATTAGGGGAAGGTGGGCTTCAAAGCAAAGGGAATCCTCTGTATAACTTGTGCAAATTTGTTGAAACTAAAATTATTTCAAGCAAGATTTTAAAAAACAGGTTAGTTGAGAAAGGAAACCTTATAATATTAAGAAAATACAACTGGAAACAAATCTAACAAAACATGTGCAAGGCACGGGTTGGGATGGCCCAGAAAACAGAAGACAGGGATTCGTGCGAGGGAAAGTAGAGCCCCGGGCACTGATGGGAATGTAAGTGGTACAGCCACTGTGGGAAGCAGATGGCAGCTCCTCAAACAACTAAGAAGAGTTTCCGTCTGATCCAGCGAGGCCATGCCTGGGTAAACCTCCAAAATGACGGACAGCAGGCAGGCACACCGACGTCTGCGCACACCCACCTTTGAAGCAGAGTCCTGGCAAAGGTCAGAAGGCACAAACAAGCCGAGTGTCCATCGATGGATGAACAGGCAAGCAAAACAGTCACACGATGGGGTATTATTCTGCTTAAAAAGAAATAAAATTCGGACATGTGCTACGACATGGATGACCTTGAAGATCTCATGTTAAGTGAAATAGGCCAATCATAACAGGACAAATATTATATGATTCCACTTGGATGAAGTACCCAGAGGAGAAGAAAGCAGAACACTGGCTCCCAGGGGCCGGGGTGGGGGTGGGGGAGAGAATGGGGAAGTATTTAATGGGTACAGAGTCTCAGGTGAGAACTATGAAAGAGTTCAGGAGACGCAGAGCGCTGGAGGCTGCACAACAGCGTGAATGTGCTTTATGCCAACGAACTGTACCCTTACACATGGTAAAAATTAAAGAACGTCTATAATTTAGTATCAAAAAAAACAAATAATCCAATTTAAAAATTGGTGGAGAAACCAAATAGACATTTCTCCAAAGAAGACAAGTGGTCAAGAGACACATGGAAAAGTACTCAACATCACTCATCATCAGGGAAATACAAAACACAATGAGATACCCCTTCCCACCTGTCAGAATGGCCAAAGTCACAAAGATAGAAGGTCACAGCAGTTGGCGGGGTTGGCGAGAAATGACTTGTGTGCTGCTGGTGGGCGTGCAAACTGGCGCGGCCCCCGGGAAGACACTTACAGATGCTCCTCGAAGTAAGTAAATAAAGAAAACAGAAATCCCGTGGGACCCAGTAACTCCACTCCTGGGTATACATTCAAAGGAAATAAAATCACTATCCTTTTTAGTACATGTGCGGCCAAAGCGAGCACTGAAATCACAGTCCTGACGGGGAATCTACACTCTGGTGTTCATTGAGACCTTATGCGCAATAACCAAGATATGGAAACAGCAAGTGCTTATCACTTAGGCCAAATGGACAAAGATGTGATGTGCGTGTACGTGTATATATACATACATGCACACGGAGGGAGAGACGTGACTCAGCCCAGAGAAGGAAGAAGTCCTACCATGTGCAACCACACGGAGAGACCCTGAGCGCGTGAGGCTACGTGAAATAAGTCACACAGAGGCGGACCAATGCTGTATGGGATCACCTAGATGTGGAATCTTACCAGAAAAGAGTCAAAGTCAGAGAAACAGAAAGTAGAAAAGTGGCTGCCAGTGGCTGGAGGATGGAAACAGGGAGAGGCGGGGGAAGGGTGCAAATTTTCAACTAGGAGACGAACGAGGCCTGATGATATAAAACACGGGGACTGGAATTGGTATCACTGTACCGTATAACGGAAGTTTGCTAAGAGAGTAGACCTTACCTGTTCTCGCTAACAAACAAAAAGTGAGGAGACAGATGTATTAACTAGATTTCACAACGTATGTGTGGATCAAAGCTCATGCTGTCTCTTTCTCTCACAAAAATAAACACACACACACACACACACACACACACACACACACACACAAAGCTTTGACTATTGCTGGCTTCAAAACCAGAAGGGGACCAGGAGCCAAGCAATGCAGACAGCCCATAAAAGCCGGAAAAGGTGAGAAAATGAATTCTCCCCTAGAGCCTCCAGAAAGGAACAGGGCCCTACTGACAGCTTGGTGTTAGCCCAGTACGACCCAGTTCGGACTTCTGACCTCCAGAGCCATAAGGTAACAAGTCTGTGTTCAGCCATGGCGTCTGTGATGCCGTGTTACAGCAGCTGCCGGAGACCGATACAGTGTGTGAGGTTGGAGTGGGTGCGGGGGAGAGGGGCTTCCCAGATGGGGAAGTTTGCTCTCCTCACGGGGCTGGGGCTTTGGGGCACGGAGCCAGCTGTCCTCACCTCCCCCACAGGGTCCCCTTCAGGGTGCCCCCCACGGGCCTCGGCCGGTCTGCAGGGCTCGGAGTACTTGCTCCCTTGGCTGATCCCAAAGGCCGCTTGCCAGGTGGACAGGCTCCAGGCAGCTGGAAACAGAGGCCCAGAAAACGGAGGTAAAGCCAGGAGCAGCAGTTCGCCTGAGGCTGGGAAACGGCCCGATGCCACACCTGGGGGCTCACACTTCCCGTGAGGGCAGCTGCTCCTTCCAGACGCCTCAGCTGGACAGGGGGTCGCGGCCTGCTCCTGTCCACATCTGTGCTGAGAATGCAGCCCGACGGTTGCCAGGCGTCATCATAATTGCCGCCTTCCACAGCCCCCCTCCCTCTTCCCCGGAGACAGGACCATGAACAAAGCTAGGGCCCACCTGACCACACTCCAGGCCCAGCCAGACCCTCGGAAGGAACCCTTGGGTTCCATGGCTGCAGGAGGGAGCAGTGTCACAATGGGGCAGGAAGTCCCGGGAGCGGGGGCGGGGGGGGGGGGTGTGTGTGTGCGTGTGTGAGGAGCGGCCCTCTCTCCAGGGGCACAGCTAGCCGAAGACCCTAGAGACAGCAGGCCTCAGTGCGGACTGCTCTGGCCCAGGAGCACCTGCTGTGGGTGCAAACCCCCCTTTCAGTCAGTGCAGACTGCTCTGGCCCAGGAGCACCTGCTGTGGGCACAAACCCCCCTTCCAGACTTGCCCATCCCCCCGGCCCCTGTCTGGGGCGGGGGGGGGGGTGTGGGGGGGAGATAGGAAAGAGAGGAGCCGAGCTCAGACCTGGGATCAGACTAGGATGCGACGCTTCACCGCAGCAGAAGGGAGGAGGCCTCCAGGACGAGATGCAGGGCATTAAAGGAGGAGGAGAGAGAGAGGCGGCCTGGGTGGCTGGGCTCAGTTGGTTAAGCATCTGACTTTGACTCAGGTCATGATCTCCTGGCTCAGCTGGGCTTGTGAGTTCCAGCCCTGTCCTGCTGGCTTTCAGTCCTCTGTCCGCCCCTCCCCTCCCCCCACTCCCCTCTTCCCTTCCCTTCCCCTCCTCTCTCCTTCTCCCCCTCCCCCTGCTCTCAGGTGCTTGTGTTCTCGCTCTCAAAAATTCATATTAAAAGAAAGAAAAGGAGGAGAGAGAGCGTTCCCTCCCGCTCCATGTGCTTGCCGGGAGGAAAGGCCACGTGAGGGCACAGCAAGAAGGTGGCCGGCTGTCCGAAGGCCAGGAAGAGCCCTCCCCACAACCCGACTCCGCTCACACCCAGCCTCAGGAAGTGCGGGAGACCCAATCTGTGCCTTTAAGCCACCAGTGTGCGGCACGTTGCTGGCAGGTAGGAAGGGACAATGGAGCAAACCAGCCGGAAGGATGAGGCTGCCCTCAGAGGATGGGGTGTCTGAATTAGAGGCACCTTCATTCACTGACTTCCCTGCTGGGGGTTGCTGAGATTTTGGAGGTGGACGACAGCAGGGGACTGGGCGGAAGGGACGCCGGTGAACCCGGTAGTTTTAGGGGAATGAGGCTGTGTGAGCTGCAAGTCAAGAGGGGGTTGCTGCAAGAGCAGAGGAAGGGGAGGAGGGGGAGGAGGGGAAGGAGGGGGAGGAGTGAGGAGCAAGGGTGGGCCCCCGGCTGTGAGAGCGCAGGCGCCCAGAGAAAGAGGTGGGGCAAGCGTGTCCTTCTAAGAAGGGCTGGGACAGTAGCTTCAGAGACACGGGGTAGAGCCCGGTAGGGAGCCGGGGGGATGGGGGACAGAAGGAGCAGTGTGGAGTAGAGGGTGGCCTGGGCTTTGGACGTTGATGTGGGGACACAAGACACACAGCGCGTGGCCTCAGTCTCGGCAGGGTCTCTGAGGGGCGGGCACAGAGACGCTGAGCTGCACACCCAGCCCCACGGGACCCCGATCAGGTGTTGGCCTCTCACTCCCTCCAGTTCCGCTGCCATCAGCCCCTCTAATCACCAGGTCAGATGCACAGTAAGTGCTCGCAGAGGATTTCATTGTATGATGCCCTCCCTTTCTCTGCTCCCGCACGTGCCCCCCCCCGCGTGCCCTCTTCCAACCCATCCTTCAGATCCGGGCGGGTTTTATGACCCGGATCTTACCGGGCCTCCTGCTTGCTTCAAGACGAGAGAGACAACCAGTGGCTTTGATCGTTCTCAGAACGAAGTTCTACATTGGACATGTGGTCCAATATCTGCTGTCCGTGGGGAGCCCACTTCGGATCCTCTGTCTCCTTCTCTCTGCCTCTGTCTTCATTCTCTCTGAAAAAATACATAAAACATGAAAACAAAATGTGGCGTCAGGGCGGCTTCCAGAACTTCCGGACGCCTTGCAGCTGCAGTAAGGGCCTGTCGGTGGTCTTCACCCGAAACGTTTCCGTACCCCCTACCGTCACCGATGCCATCCTTCGGGGGCCCTGCCCGCCCCGCACTCTGGGTCAGCAGCCTCGGCCCACCCCACAGGGTCCTCCGGAGTCGCCCCAGCATTCCCCCGGCCCCGCCCGGTTTCACGGCCACGGATGAATTGTACACCTGCGGGTCCCGCGTGGCCTGAGACCTAGGGGAGGATGGGGAGGAGGTGAGGCAGGGGTGCGGGGCAGGGGGCTGGCACTCCTCTCCCATGTCCTTGGACCTTGGGGGCTGACTGCCAGAGGCCTTCACCTTTCACACCCAAGACTGGAATCCTCGCGGGTTCGTGCAAAGGGGCCCATGAAACCATCCACTTGACGACGGGAAGCCCAAGCGCCGGGCTCCCGTCACCAAGGCCCGGCGTCGCTGACCGTCGTGCTGCGCTGCTGCGTGTACCCCCGTCTGGCCTCCTCTCTGGTCCACACAGTCGTGGGGAAGACAGGGTCGGCGCGGCCTGGACGCTCCCCGGTGTCGTGAAGCCCCTTTTCCGTCAAGCTTCTCAGGGGCGAGTCAAGGCCAGGCCTACATGTCTCTGCTCAGGTCCTGTCGGCGGCTGAACGACACTTCCCTCTGAACAGAACAAGCCACGGGCCACCTTCTGTCACATATAAGGCAAAGCTTTGCCCCGACAGCCCAGGAAACCTAGAGAAATGGCCTCAAAGTCCTGCCCAAAGGCAGTAGGTGAATCTTGGCGGGATTCATGCTCGGTCTTCATGATCGAAGTCTCTTTCCAGGAACGGAGGCCGTTCTGCCTCAAAGGGAGGCGAGTGTCCACGTTTCGGAGGAGGTTGCGGTGAGTGAGAGGGACGGGAGGCGATTCGTGTTCAGAAACCCCAGACACAATCCGAGCTGCCCACTTAGCAGTAGGTTTACAGCGATGGGAAACATGTACGGCCCCCGCCCCCGCCGCAATGCAGTCCCCAGCCCGCAATCACGTCACTTCCGGCTTCTTCTGCCTTCTCCTTTTCCAGGCCTTATTTTCCGCGGGCTTTGCAATGGGCCTGCGCGGAAGAATGAAGTCTCTGAGTCTCCTCGGGGATGCACATGTGTCCCAATCGGACTACTTTTTGGCCTTGCGGAGGCGACTTCCGGGTTAGGCTGGAACCCCAGCGCTCAGCCAATGAGGAATCGGGAGGGGCTTCCCGCTGGGAGTGGCCCCGCCCCTCGCCACGGTGCAGGTCCCTCCACACCTGCTCTCCCTGAACGTCGGTGAAAGCCTGGCCTGCGGGGTCCCGAGTCTCTGCGTCGCCTTTGGAGGCAGTGGGCTTATTCCTCGTAGTTGTCTCTGGCTGTGAACTGGCCGCTGCCCAAACGCCATGCCCAGTGTTTTCACGGCTGGCAGGTTAGGCCTGGGTACCACGCTGTGCCATGAAAGACTTTCAGGTGGACCCGATGGGTGACGTTAGCCTGGATCCCATGATTGGGCACATGGCAGGAAGCTAGAACTTGTCCCCATCATTCCAAACCGAGTCTGTAATAATGTTTATTTCTTTTGTACATTTTTAAAATGTTTATTTTTGAAAGAGAGCAAGTGGGGGAGGGGCAGAGAGGGAGACAGAATCTGAAACAGGCTCCATGCTCCGAGCTGTCAGCACAGAGCTGATGTGGGGCTTGAACTCCCAAACTGTGAGATCATGACCAGAGCTGGATTTGGACTGACTGAGCCACCCAGGCACTCCCTGTATGGGGCTTTTTATCCTATGGAGGGAGGAGGTGACATGAAGGCTCCGGGCAACTGAGTCTATAGGAGGTCTGACTATTCTCAGGATTGAGCTTTTCTTGTAAATCATGAAGAAAGTCACAAACTGATGGAGTTTTATGTGCTTCGTCACCGTGATCTTTATCAGGTGACCATGGGCTTTTTCCCTCCTTTGTTGCCCGGGCAGTCATGGGTGCCTGAGAAATGTCACTTGAGTCCCACTCCCACCTTGGGGGAGGGAAGTGTGGAGTGTCGCCTGCCTTCTGTTATATCATCAATAAAGATGCACGTATTCAAAAGAGGTGCTGAACACTTTCATGCCGGATTCACAAAGATGGGAAACCAGCCCGGAGCACGGAGCACGCCCTCCAGCCTCCATCAGGGAAGGTGAGTGGGAGGAAGAGAGGGAGGTCCAGAAGGAGCCCTTCTGCAGGCCTGGGCCCCTGGGGGAGAGACTGGACCTCACTGTCTGGCGGGCGGTTAGCGGGGCGGAGCAGCGGAGAGCCCTGGCCAGCTCTTTCCCCCTGTTCGCTGGTGCAAGCACGCACGGTGGCTACCCGGGAAGGCACCCTGGCTGGAGGCCACTGGATGGGACCCAGCCAGGAGGGCTGGCAGTAAGGGAGACCATGTGGGGAACACTGCTGGGGCAGGAGGTGAGGAGGGGGCCCTAGAGGTCAGCTGTGAGCACACTCGTTGGAGGAAGGAACAGGGCAGAGGTCCTGGGAGCACCACCGAGAAATCCAGCGACGTGTCCCCCACGGAGGAGCTGACTGGGAGCAGCCTGCCCGGAGTACACTGACTGACGATTAGCCAGGACGCGCGGGGAAGGAAGCAAGGCCAGCGCAGCCCGCTAGAAAGCCCTTTCCCCTCGCCCTGCAGGAGGGGAGGGGGGAGGGAGATGAGGAGAGGAACTCCCAGCCTCCGCCCTTTCCCCACCCCTGGTCCCTGGGCCCCAAGATCAGGCATGAGCTGAATGAATGCAGGGCAGGGGATGGAGGACCTTTGAAGAGAATGCACGACTGAAGCTTTGATGTGGAGCACGGAGTCCTCTCTCAGCAGGATCAAATGTCCTGGGGCCTGGTCCAGCCCCTGGGAGGAACCACAGCCTTCCCATCCACAGCCTTTTCTCCTCCCGGCCCGGATACGGCCACAGCTTCAAGCTTTCTCTCCTCCTACTCTGCGTTCTTGGAAAGGCCCTACCCATCTGCTGTGTTCTGGGCCCGGGCCTGCAGGCAGAGGGGACCAGAGGAGCCGTCCTCCCACGAGCCTACTAGAGAGCCAGTGACGCCCAGGAAACACCAAGGCCCGACCCCCGAATGGTGGGGGGGCCGTGGCTGGGGTGAGGAAGGTGGTGAGGGGTGAACAGAAGAGGGAGGCCCCCCCCGGACACTTCAGGACGGGGCGGCCCGGGGCCAGGACAGGGTTCAGGCCAGCAGTGTGCTGCGGCCATCTGCGGGGTCGGCGGGGAGGGCTTGCTGCAGTCCCCGGCCATTTCTGGGGGGTGTTCAGGCAGCTCCCTGCTGGCTCCGGAGACATGGTCAGAGGTACGTGCTGCTCACGAAGGTCACCCCCGGGCCGGAAGTTCTTCCTGAAGCCTCGCTTTCCTTTTCTGAAAGTGCTGAGTCCAGAGGCCTGGTGGGAGCAGGAGGCCATCACCGACCGGCCAGGGGTCGGTCCCCTGGCAGTGCCCATCGCCACTTCTCCCCAGAGGGGGTCTGGCCCAAGGCCAGTCAAGGTGGCTCCTGAGGGCCCCATGTTGGCCGCTAAGCAACGAAGGACACACAGAGAGAAGGAGGCCTCAGCTTCAGAGAAGGCCAGCAGCTCACCGTGGGAGGGGCTCCAGGTCCTCGATGGTGTCCTTCAGGGGCTGGCCCCGGGTCTCGGGCAGCAGGGCACAGAGTAAGCCTGCGCCGATGGGGAGGCTGCCGTAGAGGAGCATGGGGAGGGCCACCTGGTACTCGGCCAGCAGCATCACTAGGGGCGTGAGGATGCCCCCGATCCTCGAGAAGATGCCCACCAGCCCCATGCCCGTCTGCCTGCGGGAAGGCGGGTACCGGCTGAGCACGTCCAGCGCGGCTCGGGGCCCCAGTCCGGAGAGCCCTGTTCCCACGCTGGCCCGCAGGGCTGCGCTCCCGGGCCCTCCACCTTCCGCTCTCTGCTCCTGCCCGGGAACCGGGAACCGCGGTGGCCCAGCCACGTGCCAGGCTGCTCTCCCCTCCAGGCCCGTCTGCGCCCTCCTGCTGGTCTCCCCGGCTCAGGTCCCAGGCCGCACCTCCTGGCTCCTCCACTGCCCCTTTCTGAGTGCTCCTCCTTCCGAGCCGTTCCTTCTTAGACCTGTGCCGCGGCCCAGTCGGGACCAGGCCAGGGCCCGACTTCTATAACTGTCCCCCACTGCCTGGGGTGCCATGGGCACTCGGGCTAGATTTCCAGCCGCCCGGACCCCATCCCCGCTGCTGCCCCCGGAGCCAGCCTCCAACGTGAGCTCGGGACAGGGGTGAGGGAGGGGGGGCGGGGTGCCCGCAGGCCTTACCGGATGACGGTGGGGAAGAGCTCGGCAGAGTACACGTAGGAGATGGTAAAGCCGGCGGCCGTGGCAAACTTGCCCACCACGGCCAGCACGGTGACCACCACGGGCAGATCTAGGGGAGGGTGCAGGTCAGACGGCCCCGCCCCCAGCCCCACCCCGGCCCCGCCCCACTCGCGCCTGGCTGTGGGGCTGGGGAGGGCCAGCCCTCGTACCTGCTGGGACGAAGGTGATGCTGATGCACATGAGGCCGCCCAGGATCAGCGTCAGCATCTGGCTCCGCCTGCGCCCCAGCCACTGCATCACGAAGATGCTGGAGTAGCGGGCGGGGACCTCCACCGTCCCGAAGACCAGCTGCGTCAGGTAGATGTCCAGGCCAAAGTCACCGACCTGGAAGCTCAGGCCGAAGTACCCCAGACTGTCCGCGAACCTGCGGGGGTGCCCAGAAGTCCTCGTCACTGCCGGGGGTGGGGGGGGGGGGGGGGCCTGGACGCCCTTTGGCTTGGGCCTCAGCACGGGCCGCAGCCCTGGCGTCCTCACCAGATGTAGAAGAGGATCAGGGTCACCTTCCGGAGCTGGGGGTGTCTGAACAGATCCAGTGGGCTCCCTGAGGGGCCTGTCTTCTCTGGGACCAGCTGGGGGGAAGACACACCATGAGGGGACAGGCAGGCCAAGGGCAGGGGGCTGGGCTCGCCGTGAGGGTACCTGGCACAGGAGCTCTGGGGAGAGCTTCCGCCTGTTGACCGAGGCCGCCTTCTGGATCACTTGCTTGGCCTCCTCCACCCTTCCTCTTGTCAGGAGCCAACGCGCGGACTCTGGCAGGGCCCTGCAGGCCAGGAATGGCTGTGACCTGGGAGCCCCCCGCCCCCAGGGGCACCCAGAACCTCACAGCCCTCCTGGTGAGTGTGAGCCGTGCGCTCTGGGAAGTGCGTCCTCACCAGATGTAGAAGAAGAGCAGGAAGACAGGCGCGGAGCCGGCCACCTGGAAATGCCTCCAGTTCCGGACGGCGTAGGCGAGCCCGGCCAGCGCCATCTGCCCCACGGAGAAGGTGCACTGGGCCAGGACCACGGCCTGGGTCCTCTTGGCGGGCCCCACCCACTCTGTAACTGTGGGGACAGAGACTGAGCCGGGCCCTGCGGCTCCCGCCCCGTCACTGCCCGGGTGCTGCTCTGGCAGGCTGGGCCTCGGTTCCACTTGGGGCGTGGGTGCCCCACAAGGCTCCCCCAGGGCAGTCGGGAAGGTGGCCAGCCCAGACCCCAAGGCCTCACCCCAAGGCTGAAGGCTGGGGGCCCGGATGCTCACGTAGGGTGACGTTGCTGAAGGAGAAGCCGGAGACCGCAGTCGCCACGACGAAGCGCAGGGCCACGTAGAGCGCAAAGCTGGGCACGAAGGCCGTGGCCAGGCCGACGGTCGCGAGGAGCAGCAGCTGCACCAGCACAGTGGCCTTGCGGCCAATCCTGCAGTCACAGAGGGCCAGGTCCGTAAGGGACTGTCTCTGTGGGGACGGAAGCGTGGGAGGCCCAGGCCCTGGGCTGTCTGCCTCCTAAGGACATGTGGCCCCAACCCGGTGAGCTCTGTTTGAGGGGCAGGGAACAGGGCCTTTCACGACACCAGGGAAGAGCGTGGGGGGAAACTACCAGCAACCTAGGAGCACACCTAGGGGTGAGCAGGTCAAGTTCTCACCGGTCACACAGGGGCCCGAAGATGAGAGCCCCGACCAGGAGCCCGGCCATGAACGCCGACTGTGAGGTCTCCTTCAGGTGCTTCTGATCACAGACAAGGTTGAACTGAGGCAGACACAGGCAGACGTGAGCTGGGGCGGCCAAGGGCAGGTCCCGGGTCGTCCGGCCCCGCCACCACCAGCCGCTCAGCCTGGGCTCCACGCGGTGTGCACGGGCATCCCGGGGCGCGAGGAGGAACTCGGGGCGGGTGCGGGGCGGTGTGCGGAGTGTTAGGGGGGCCAAAGCAGTGCCCCACGTCTGCCGGCCAAGGACGGGGCTGCTTCCACGTGAGGTCCCGCTCCGATCCTGTCCGCGACCTCCTATCAATGCCAAGTTGTGCTTTTGGCAGTTGTTTAGGACAAAAAGAAAACGCAAGCGCCACGTGGAATGGAAAGAGGGGGGAAGCGCTCAAGGACTGAGAAGACCTGCAGCTCCCAAGGGCACATGCATCCTGTGAGGGGATTGGGTTTATTTAAAAATGAAAACTATGGGGCGCCTTGGAGGGCTCAGTCAGTTGAGCGTCTGACTTCGGCTCAGGTCATGATCTGACAGTTCATCAGTTCGAGCCCCTCGTCGGGCTCTGTGCTGACGGCTCAGAGCGGGGAGCCTGCTTCCAATTCTGTCTCCCTCTCTCTCTGCCCTTCCCCACTTGCGCTCTGTCTCTCAAAAAGAAATAAATGTGAAAAAAAATTTTTAAATAAATAAAAATGAAAAATATTTCCTTTCAGTTTGTGTATTATTTTGTAAAACAGCTCCTAAGGCGTTTGAGCACAATTACTTATTAGGTTGTTTGGACCTAATCACTGAATGCGCAAACCATAGGTGTGTGTCGTGGCCCAGAGATGCCAGGTAGGATTGCTGACACACGAAGGATACTGAGTTTGGAACCCCGACCTGCCACTAACCACTGCGTCCTGACAAATGGAGCCTGGCCCTGGGGGGAGGCTTACACGGCCCCATTGCACGTTCCCATCTGGATGCAAAATCTCCTTGACACTCTCCTCACTCACTGGCGGTGAGAATCCCAAGGAGCCCTCACAGCCCGCTTTTCGAAGGAGGTCAGGACGGAGGAACATGTGCCTGC
Source organism: Suricata suricatta (assembly GCF_006229205.1). Lineage (NCBI taxonomy): Eukaryota > Metazoa > Chordata > Mammalia > Carnivora > Herpestidae > Suricata > Suricata suricatta. Next base: position 153,424,387 of record NC_043704.1, read on the forward strand.
GTGCACGTGTGTGTGGGCACGCATGTGCGCACACACGCAGCGGTGGGGCGACCCACCGGGACACTGAGAGACTGAGAAAGGGAGTGGAAAACAAATGCATGTCCGCACCACGCTGTGTGTACCTGACGCACGCGCACGTCCTGTATGTACGTGTGACTGGACACCGCCCCACCCCCGGGTCTCTGGGCCCTTCCGGGCGTCCTGTGCCCCCGCACACAGCTCAGCTCCGCACACGGGTGTCGGTGCGGGGAACGTGACAGGTGAGCTGCCCTCTGCGGCTCAAGGAGCTAGCTTCACAATCACTGACGCCTTCTGAGGGCTCACTCCGTGTGGGATGCGCGCTTCACGTGTACCCTCTGGTTCTCACACCAATCCCCGAGTTACTATTCCACTCCCCTGAGCGAGGGGAGGCTCGGCGGGTTATCCGAGGTCCCGCGGCTGGATGGCAGTGGACTTCAGACATCCCTTTTGCTCCAGACAGGGACTGAAACTGAGTGAAAGCTACGAGAACATCGGCTGAGTGAATCAGTTCATGGACTAGTACCCAGAGCTGGCCGAGTAGCCGGTCACCGTCAGTCAGAGTCACTTTTTAGCAAGATATGAGTCAGCCCAGGAGAGGCCGCTGAGCTCCCACTTCTGTTCTCAAGAACAACTTACGTTGCAGTAAAAGTCCCTGGACGGACTAATTGCCCCGGGAATGCGGTGGGGAAGACCTTGTTCCCCCCAGTTCTACTCCACTTGGTTTTTGTCCAGCACCTGCTGAGTGCCTCTGTAGTTAGACGCTGTTTAAAACAAATAATACTGGCCTCGGGCTATCCGCCTTTGGAATCTGAACTGAGAGACTTTGTGTGACTTGGAGCCTGTTAAACGCTCTGTTGGTGTCTTGGTTTCCTGTGTACAAAGTGGGGATAAAATACATGACACAGTGTCCCCAGGAGGATTCAAGGAGTTAGCGCACACAGGAAGTCCTCAGTAAGTGTCAGCTCAGTGGAGGTGCGCTGGCCCCCCCGCGCATGGAACAGCTGGGGACAGACATCTCAGCCACGGGGGGCTACGGTGCCCTGAGGCCCGCACGCCAGTCCCAGGGAGCCCTCCCAGGCTGGCGCCTCCTCTGTGGCCGCCATTCGCTACCCCTCATACTTCGTGTACGCCTTCCTTCAGTCCTCATTCTAACCTCACGAAGGCTGTGCAACCCCAGAGGCCAAAGCTTGGAGAGTGCCAAGTGCCAAGACGGCCTGTGTCATATTGCGGACGGAAGGACGACGGAACGGACACTAAAGGGCTCCACCTTGGGACACCAGCCATCACCCTCCCTGACCCTGATGCCCAGAGCGGAGGGCTCCGTGTGGGGCTTGCCACCTGGGCACACAGGGTCCCGCCCCCATTCTTGGAGCACACGCATCACATCTCCCTCCCCTGTCCCGAAAGCTTCCGTGGCTCCCTTTGGTCCCTAGGAGGGCGCCCAAGTCTCTCAGCTGTGTCTAAGACCACGGGGAGTCATCTCTTGCTGATTTCCCAACTCCGTTGGGCTGCCTTCCTCAGACACGCCAAGCGTTTCCGTGCGCCCAGATCTAGACATGGCTATCTTCTCTCTGCTTTTCCTTCCCTCCTTTTCTTTCCCCTTCTCTGGTCCCAGGACGGGTCCCACTGTTGTTGGTCAAGGCTGGGGGTTATTCTTCTCTTTTACCGAGGACGGGCCCCCTGGAAATGTTGGGAGGCAGACTGAGGAGGAACTCTGTTCTTCAAGAACATGTAGCCTGTAAGACAAGGCGCTCGCTCCTTCTCCAGTTAGGACGACCCTATTTCAGGCTGAATACGAAGCTGCTGGGTATCAGAGGAGGCGGGGATGTCAGCTCAGAGAGAGGCCCCGGGACCAGCGTGGCGGGCCCTCCTCACCAGCGGGAGGGGAGGGAAAAGCTTTCCGACAAGACAGCCCCGGAAGCAAAGGTGGACTTCGCATGCGGCACAGGGCACGGAGAAGGTGTGTGCTCTTGTGGGAATCCAAGGCCCCGAGAGGGTGGGAGCAGGAGAAGCATGGCAGGGAAGGCAAGAGGCCCGAGGCCCAGCGCCAGTGGTCGCACAGCCCAGGCTGATGGTCAGAGACCAAGGGGACAGCCCCAATCCTTAGAGAACGAGAGCAAGGTGCCTCCCTCCTCGGACTGTCCCCCGCACGGTTACTGCTCAACGAGCCGCGGCTGGATGAGCCTGCACCCGCAGCCCAGCGGGGTGTGAGCAGGGCTAAGTCGCTCCGAGAAGCGTGCCCGGGCTTTGAGGATGGTGCTTGGCCGGGTAGGCCCCCAGAGCGCATGAGGACCAGTGGAGGCCACGGCTATCATGAGGGCGCTGCTGGAGGCATGGAGAGGCCAGCGAGGGCCAGACTGGGCTCTGCGGGGGAGCTCCTAGGCCGCACACGCCTGTGCCGGGCCGCACGCGGCGGGGCGTCAGGAGGGACAGGCAGGACAGATCCTGGGCTGCTGGGGCTCTGCCTACGGTATGGAAAAGCAAATGCCTGGGGGCCCCGGGCTGGTTCAGTCAGTAGAGTGTGCAACTCTTGAACTTAGGGGTTGTGAGTTCAAGTCCCACGTTGGGTATAGAAATTACTTTAAAATATGAAATCTTAATAAAAATGCCATTAGCCAAAACATCATCCTCTGAAAGCCTCTAAAAAGTAAATACTTCTTTAGTCACAGAGAAAACAGTAAATGAAGGTTTCATCTCTGGACTCCAAATTCCCCTCTCCCGGAAGACTCAGGATTTGCCGCCCTCCAGGCGAGCTGTCCAGACCTCCCCACAGTGCCCGCCCCTGAGGATCCTGGACTCTCTGTGCTCTGTCCCCTCCGGCAGGGACCTGAGTAGGAGCTCCACCTCTGTGAGCAGCTCACTAGGCTGCCCTGGACAAGTCATCTCCCTGCTCTGTGCCTCAGCCCCCGCTCTGGGAAGCAGGAGAGTGGGCCCAGTTGCTGGAGAGTTCTAGAGAGCGGCCGAAGGGCAAGAAGCCCACATCGGGGCAGCCGGAGGTCAGACAAGTGGGTGGGGACACGGGAAGACAGGTGCGCAGGCAGATAGGCAGGGGCAGATGGAAAGACAAAGGCAAGTAGACAGACAGATGGAGGCACTGGAGAGAGAGAAAGACAGGAAAGCAGGAGGGGCCAGGAAGGCAGGCAGGCAACTGGGCAGACAGGCAGACGGACAGACAAAAGGGTAGGCAAAAATGGACAGATACAGAGAGAATATGGATTGAAAAGTAGATGGGGCCGACGGTCAGAGGACAGAGAGGAAAGCAGGACAAAGGACAGATGAAACAAGAAGGCAGCGGCCGGTCCTGCCAGCACGGGGCCTCCGGGCAGAATGGAAGCAGCCACACCAACCGCTGGGGGCAGAGGGTCAGGTGAAGGAGTCGACCAACCCCAAAGGGGCAGGCGGGCAAAAGGGCAGTCCTACCTCGTTCTTCAGGGACAGGGGCCTGTCTTCTGGGTACTCCCAGCCCGCCTCACAGGGCTGCGTCTCGTTGAAGCGGCGGCCGAGGATGTCCCCGAGGCTGGCGTGGGCAGGGGGCGGCCGGAACATCAGGCAGGACTCGGGGTTGCCGGCGGCATCCAGAGGCACGCTCAGTGCCAACTGCTCGGCCGCGCTCAGGTTCAACGTGTGGTTCTTGACCCAGGCCACGGAGCAGTAGTGGGTCTCGTGCTGGATCATGAAGACCTGGGCAAACATGTGGTAGGCACACAGGAAGTTGGGGACACTCAGCAGGATCACCAGCTGTACCTGGAAGCGACCGAATTCACCCATTTCGGCCAGGGCCTGGGCAAACTGAGCCATGTCTCCTGGTCAGCCTGGGCCGTCAGACAGCTCCGAGCTTGGCTTCCGGGCACCTACTCCTCCGGGCAGAGATGACGGCTGTGTTAATGTTTAATCCAGCCTTTGACCTATCACACTTCAACTCCCTGGCTGCAGCCTGAGCAGGACAGAATAGGATGAGAGCACGGTGCACCGTGGTCTGCAGAATCCAAGGATGTTTTACGGACGGTCAGACCGACATGAGCCCCACCAGGGGATTTTCCCAGACCGGCCCAGGAAGGAGCTTTAGCCAAGTGTTCAACCACGCAAAGCAGCCCCTCCAGCACTATCCCACACAAACACACCCAGCTCAGATCTCTCCCATTATGACGGTCCCCACACCCTGAGAGCAGTTCCAGCACTTAGAGGGACACAGAAGTCCCTTCTAGGGACCAGCTCTATGGGGGTAAATCAGGGGAGGAGCAAGGACCCAGCCTGCCTACTAGCTTGGTCAACAGCCCAGTCTGGCATTTTGATCTGCTGGTCTTATTTTTCTCTTTTTTTTTTATTTAAAAAAAATTTAATGTTTTTTTATTTTATATTTGAGAGAGACAGAGACAGACCATGATCAGGGGAAGGGCAGTGAAACAGAGACAGAATCCAAAGCAGGCTCCAGGTTGTGAGCTGTCAGCACAGACCCGGATGTGAGGCTCAAACTCACAAGCAGGGAGATTGTGGCCAAGTCAGATGCTAAACCAGCTGAGCCACCCAGGGGCCCCTTATCTTTCTCTTAGAGGTGTCCGGCGTGCGGCAGGACAGCATGAAGTCCCGGAGACCCACATAAACTTACTAAGGACACTGCAAGAGTGCACAGCAGTTACGGACCAGCCAAGGGTTCCATTTTGAGTTCTAATTTGGGAACCATGGACACATTCCCGAGAGAGAAGCACAGGCGGCTCCTCCAATCCCAACGGGTAGTCTCAGTGATAACAGAAGAGCCGAGGCCAAAGTCTCCCTCTACTGCAGCCTCAGCTGTGGAAGCCCTTGCTGGAGTCAAGGTTGGAACGGGGCCCGTGCCGGCTGGCAGGTCAGGGTTCTTAAGGGATTGGAGACTAACAGGGTCTCTGACAGGAGGGAGCTCCCGAAGATGAAAAAGCCTCCATCCTTTCTACCCTAAACAAGGTCTACTGGAGGTAGACCTAGGGCTTGGAGAGCATCATGGGAGGTGGGGAATGATAGGACTAGAGACAGCATTTGGGAAAAATGTATGGGTATGCACACGCACACACACACACACACACACACACACACACTCACACTCACTTAGTTGTGTATGCATAGGAAAGACTTCTTACGTTTTGAATTTTGAACCATTTTAAGAGGCTGAGGAGCAGAGGTGAAGGGAATGCAAGGATGCAGAGCTGTGCGGGCACAGCACGCCGCTCTCTGCCTGGCCACCTGCCAGCACAGCTGCTGCCTCCCTGCTGGTCGCCAGCCTGCAGAGCAGGTCACGGGAGGCAGACTGCGAAGGGCTGAGGCACAGGCCCACGACCCCACGTAAGGAGAGGACCTCTCTCTCTGCCCCGTCCCAAGTTTCCCACCGGGCTCACCACTGGCCCCAACTCTACTGTTTCCTCCTCACCTAGCTTTCTTGTATGTGCTTGTCCTCAGCATCCCCTCCGTTGAATTGCCAAGAAAACTGATGCCCCTGGTTGCCACTGCCCAATACGGCGCTCCCCTGGGAGGGGGTGAGAAGTGAGATGGAGACATGACCCGTCCTCAGCCCTCATCATCTTCCTCCTCCAGTAGGGAGTGGGCTTTTGCTCCCATGGCTCCCACTAGCCAAGGAGGCTGGAGCTAGGAGGCAGGAAGCTTGGGCGCTATTACTGATTCACTGTGATCCTGAGTCTGTCCCTTATTAAGAAAACAACATTCACGGGGTAGATCGAAAGATCTATTTGGCGTTCCTCAATGATTCAGGAATTGAGCAGCATCCCATCTGGCAAGTAGAAAGGAGCTCCAAGGAGCTGTATACAATGGAAGAATTTAAAGGCAGAAAACACCAGAAAAAGGAAAATTTCCAGCAAAGAGTGGATTGTTTCTGGCAGTGACCTTCCTTTGAGGGAATCTATCAGGCAGATTACCTCACTGGTGCTGACCAGGTAATTCCAGATTGACTGATTTAAGGTCACATCCCTGGGAGAGACTAAAATTTCAATGAGGCCAGGAGTTACATTTTGGTTTGCTGATGTGGGGCTTAGTGCAAGGGACTCCATTTTAGACCGACTGTTTCTTTTTTAACAAGTCCTCCTGTTGATCAGACTCGAAGCTTAACTAAGAGATGGGATCAAAATGTAAGGCGTGGGTGCCACCCTCAGCCACCATGCTGTCGTTCTATTTTTGTTGGTTCTGTATGGTATTCACAGAGCATGATGTATTTTGCTGAATCTCTGTGGTGTTCACAGATCATGACTTTAAGCTCATAATTTTTTAGTTGGTTTTTCTCTTTCTTCCTTTATCGATAGTCCGGTCTTAGGGAGATCATTTGCTTGGTGGTTAGTGGCTACAAACATGCATTTAAAGCTTTTGAGAGAACACAGCATGCCAAGGAGACGACTGTGATTGTAATCCCCAAGGTCTGGAGCGCACTTCCGAGCCGTGGTCTCCAAGACCCAAACCAGTCAAAATCAAGGAAGTCAAAAAAGGATCCTATAAAAGGGATCATCTTTCGAAGCCAAGTGGTTTGCTCAGGGATCTTGTGTCATTGAGTTTTAACCTCCCCAGATGTGCTAATCCAGGCAGGGTAGGTGGTATTGGCTGTAGCACAGATAACCTTCTTGCTCAACTAGAAGATAAGCAAGGGCTCTCCAAATAGCAAGAACGACTTTGGCCAGTGAGCCTAAGGATCTTTGTTGGTCGTTAGATTCCACAATACTTTCCAGAGTTAAGGGGAGTGTCCTGATCACCGCCTCATTTGTATTCAGTCCTAACTAGGGAAACCAGGGCCTGCAAAGGAAGCAAATGCTGAATGATGAAAGCCTCCTGGTAGGTCCTTTCTAGCTTAACAATGTGAACTCAGGGGAGTCACAGTGAGGTGTCTGTGAACTGCTATAGGGGCACTGCCCAGCTGTGGGCCAGCTATCCGGGCACCCAGAGGCCCAAGGAGGTGACAACCACCACAGATGAGGGTAAATCCTGCCAGAGCACCAACCACTCCTGCTAGGGCTACACACTTCTAGCATCTTGGACAGGTCGGAGTTTTGATGACAAATCCAGCAGTCTGCAAGTTCCCCCCTTGGCATTGGCCCGGGAGACACAGGTGATGGTGCTATCTTTTCAGGCTAATGCCAAGGAAAGAAAAGAAGAAAAGTTTTCATGGTTAGTTAAACAAGGAAGCCTTGTGCTGGGTGGAGGCAGTCTACACTGACGTCGGCTCCTTCTCTTCCTCATTAGCTGATTTTGAGCACCCTGATTGGTCCGCACTTCCTAGAGTCCAAAGGAACCCTTCTTAACTGGGAGATGTGGCTCCAAGATTGAAGGCCCTGAAGTTTGGCTGCCATCTGGGTAGTGAGAAGGACTTGTCTGTGTCTCTTCCAAGGAGATTCAAGGGCAGACTCTGTTCTTAGTGATCCCACATCAGAAGGGTGGGAGAAGATTGGAAATGTTAGTTTGGAGAGTTGTAGTCAGAGACTTGAAACTAGAAGAATTCAGAACCTAGTCCCATCCACAGGTGTAGACCCACCCCTCAAAGACAATGAACAGGACTAGAATGTACTATCTACAGAGGTACATACACAATTTTTATCGGTACAATTACCTCCATTTTTTAAATTAAATATAATCCCAGTAAAACTAGCATGCATTAAACATGGTCTGATTATTTATAGAAGTTCAGTGAGAATAATGATTGGCCAAATAAGCTTCTTAAGACTGCTTTGCTTGACCTTCTCAGAAGGAATCTCCTACTGAACTCTTCAAAGCTTCTGGGGCCAGAAAGCTAAGCCACGTGCTCACCATTAGATTTTACCTGCAATCACTGTAGTTTGGGTGACGCCTCCTTTCTTAAGGTCCCCCCAATATCCTCGAGGTTCCTGGACCCGCCAGGAGATAACCTTCCTTACTCACATGGGAAGACTCCCAGCAACCCTGTGAGCAGATACCGGGCTGATTTCTCAGGAGCTTCGTCAGTTTCCAAAAGTCAACCTTAGTTCCTGAAAGCTGGCTCGTCAGACCTGAGTCTATACGTCGCTCTCAAATACGACATTCTAGTCAAACCTTCGGTAATACGGTGTTTCAAATTGTGTCCTGTTACAGGGAGATCAGATCCTTATGGAATAGTTATTTATTTATTTATTTATTTACTTATTTATGAGAGAGAGAGAGAGAGAGAGAGAGATAGAGAGGGGAAGGATACCAAGCAGGCTCCATGCTCAGCTCGGTCCCATGCCTCTGGGGTCATAATAGGAGCCCAAATCAAGAGTTGGACGCTCAAGTGACTGAGCCACCCAGGAGCCCCAGAATCTTATTGAACTTAGGCAAATAAATAATTATATTGCCATGCAAAGAACACTCGAAAATTTCTGAATTCTGGACGAAAAGGAAGAAAAGGTAAGTGTTTCATCTTTGTTTACAAAGCTGTTCTTTACCAAGTAAGTCTCAGATAGCTTAGGAAAAAGATTTCCTTAAATTCGGAAAAACAAAACATTAAGGAAGCAGCAATATTTCCAACAAAAAGTCATAAAAATTAAAATCATCCTCCATTCATTCAGACCCGTGTAAGTAATACTGTTTTACTTAAAGCTAATTTTCTCATTAGTTCTGGAACTTCTTACCCAGTTCAGTTTTATGATCTTTAAATGATCAGAAATCTGTACTTTTCAAAGTTCTTTCCCTGAATTTCCATGAAGACAAAGTACGTGTGCAGAAACGTTTTGGCAAAGTATCTGAGTGAAACAGTAACTCTCCGTAAATGATAAAAACTTGCCACGTCTGTAGTTCAAGATCTGATGAGGGTTCAATATAATGGATTGACAAGGAAATTTGGTTGTCTTGGTGACATTCAACAGTTTAAGATAGTAAATGAAATTACGACGGATAACAGATGCCAGGACATGTCAGATTCCCAGGAACCCACACAATTTCTGAAACACTTCTATACCCATACAAATCAACATAAAGAGGGTTTCGGATTACTTTTTATTTGAAAATGCTTCCCATGTAATTTAACATTAAATAAACCTAATTAGCTTAACAACTCCCATTTTATAGGTAGAGATCAAACAAATATTTCTCTTTCTCTGCTCTTCTCTTTTCTTTCTTTTAAGTAAGCTCTACACCCACCAGTGCAGGGCTCAAACTCATGACCTTGAGATCAAGAGCTGCACGTTCCACTGACTGAGCCAGCCAGGCGGCCCCAAAAATTAATCTTTTAGATTTCCCAGGGACCCTCTGAAATATCCCACAGTAAGTTTGACGTTAAAAACAGACTTCACTTAGCATTTGATTGTTAGGAAGTTTGTCAAAAATATCAAAAGGTTTTAAGACACTTGGTCAAATAGGATCATAGTTCAGGGTAAAAGAATATTTGGCTAGCTATTCAACCATAGTGATAATTAAAAAGTTCATAGGCAAATACAGAAAGCTAAATAATTGTAAGACAAACAAAACACCCTTAGATTTTTTTTTCAGGATGCAGCCACTTAGATGCTGAATCTATAATTTTAGTTTTACATCAGATGGAAAGTATTTGTTTTTCTGATTTTAAAAACAATATAGACACATTGTAGAAAATATGAGCAATATAGAAATGTTTTAAAGTCAGATGAACTAAAAACTCATTTCTAGAGATAATCTTATTAATATTTAAAATATGGATACATCATCTGTAGCCTTTTAAAAACAACTTTTATTTAAATCCAAGTTCGTTAACATACATTGTAATCACAGTTTCAGGAGTAGAAGTTAGCGATTCGTCACTTACATGTATGTAACACTCCCAGTGCTCATCCCAACAAGTGCCCTCCTGCATGCCCCTCACCCATTTAGCCTGCCCTCCACACCGCCCCCCTCCCGCAGCCCTCGGTTTATTCTCTGTGTTTAAGAATCTCTTATGGTTTGTCTCCCTCTCTGTTTTGATCTTATTTTTCTTCCCCTTCCCCTATGTTCATCTGTTTAAAACTCTTAGATCTTTTAAAAGAGAAACCTCAGTTTTCTTAAGTAATCAAAGATCTGATATGGCACACAGGAAAGTATATTGCTAAGACAAAATGTTTTCTAGGAAGATTACTTAAAAGGTTAAAATAACCTTTTATAATTTCTTATCAAGAGTGTAAGAGAACTGTTTTTGTTTTTATCTCATTTTAATTTTTTAATGTTTATTTTTGAGAGACAGAGAGAGACAGAGAGAGACAGAGTGTGAATGGAGGAGCGAGGAAGACAAACAGAATCAGTAGCAAGCTCTAGGCTTTGAGCTGTCAGCACAGAGCCCAACGCGGGGCTCTAACCCCAAGTGTGAGTTCATGACCTGAGCCGGAAGTCAAACGCTTAACCGACAGAGCCACCCAGGTGCCCCTGTGTTTTTGTTTTTTTCTTTAGAGAGAGAAAGCGTGAGCAGGAGAGAGAGAATCCCAAGCAGCCAGGCAGGTTCCATGCCCAGCATGGAGCCCAATGCAGGGCTCTTTCTCCTGACCCTGAGCCCATGACCAGAATGGAAATCAAGAGTTGGTTGCCAACCCACTGAGCCACCCAGGTGCCCCAAAACGTTATCCTTTTAACAGCCAATTCTAATTTAAAAATTTTTAATGTTTATTTATTTTTAAGAGACAGAGACAGAGCATGAGAGGGGGAGGGGCAGAGAGAGAGAGAGAGAGAGAGAGAGAGAGAGAGAGAGAGAGATGGAGACACAGATCCGAAGCAGGCTCTAGGCTCTGAGCTGTGAGCACAGATGCGGGGCTCCAACCCACGAACTGTGAGGGCAAAATTATTTTCTTCTCCTTCAAGAAAAATTCGTTTCCATTCTTCATAATTTCTCTTAGCAAAAACCTACATCCTATTTTCTTTGCATGCAGAGATTGCCGAGGCTGCTTTGAGGCGGCCGGCCTGAGACCGGAACCCTGAGCAAGGCAGCAGGGCGCACAGGGGCCCCGCCCCGCGGCATTTACAAACAGGCTCACTGGGGGACCTACCTCAAAATACCCATAAGCCCCAGCTGACCAATGGGCTACTTGTAACCAGGCACAGCTACCAAAAAAGGAAAGTCCCTAGGTCCCCATACCCCTTCACCTGCCCCCCTTAACTACAGCCCCCCAATACCACCTCACAGCCCCTGTTTTGCTGTCCTGCCTGTCCCTCCCTTGTAGAGTGGTCAATAAACGTGTATCTCCTTTGTTCTGCTTCTGGTGAGTTCTTTCACCACCTGGCTGGTTCCATCCCATCAGGTCGTCCCTGGGGGATGCTGCCCTTATTATTTCTAGGAGCTTTAAACACTTGTGAATGGTCTGTTACTGGCAGATTTGTAAGTAATTTTTATAATTCCTAGAAACATTTGCTTTCTCATAGTAAATTTTTCAGTATGACACAAAACATGTTTACTAATAGATCCAAATCTTTAGTTCTCTGTAAAAAGGAGCCAAGAGTGGATAAACCTGATTCTAGTAATGTTTCAGTGTTTTATTTTCTTTGGAGCTAATCTAGGTATTCCACGAGTTTGACTTACCTCATCATTTACGTTAGCAAAACGCTCAAGTTTTGAGAAAGCAAAATGTTTTGGAAACTATTTGCTGAAAAGTTCGCCTAGAAACCCTCATCTCTTTTCCATCTATTTAAATAATTTGTTCTTAACCCTTACGTTTAGATTATCTACAAGAACTTCATCAGACAGTAGACAAAATCAGTCATCTCCGTAAGTGATTTTTTTCTAGCTGACAAATTTTGTAAGAAATAACATGAACTTAAATTTCTGATTAGTAGACCCAGGTAGAACAAAGTACTATATTTAATAGTGATAACGGTAGAGATATGCCTGCTTTAATTACACCAACAACCTTAAACTAGCTTTTATTTACTAATGGTTAATCATAGATCACAAGGATGAGGTTTTGGGAGGCGGGGAGTCTGGAGCCAACGGCCAAGAAAGAATTCTTGAAAACGTCTTTGGTGCAAAAAGGTGATTTTATTAAAGCACAGGGACGGGGCCCATGGGCAGGGGGAGCTGCCCGGGGGGCTGTGAAGAGTGGCTGGTTATATGCCAGGGAACGGAGGGAGGTAAAGGCAAAACCGAGGCCTCCAGAAGGACTGTCACCTGCCAAAGAGGACCCAATAGATGCGAGGGGCTTGCTCTGGTCAAACTCAGACCGTCTGCCCTCTAGTGAGGTGTCGCCATTAGGACGGTAGGGGTCCTGGAGGAAACTTAGATTCTGCATTTGCTCAAGTATTTGTCAGCGGGCTGCAGGTTATAAAGAAATTTAATTTTGCCTGTCATTTCCTTCGTGCCTTTGTTCTCCACATCGCTGTGGAGGGGAGGGGCATTCAGGGCTCCAGGAAACCGAGTCTATAGGTTCCCGGAGACTAAGCTATTGATAAGATTGCCTTTTTCTTGTAGTTTACTAAGACATTTGTAAACTGATGGAGACTCAAGTCCTGCATGACTGTGAGCTCAGGCAGCCAGGAGAGCCGAGGACTATCACACGTGCAGGGGCGGGGTCTGCGAGCTTGCGCTGGCCCTCGGCTCCTGTTATGCTCCGTCCTCAACAGAACCTGAAAAACAACTGGGTTATGTTTTTAAGGGCCAGGTTTAAAAAATCCTTAATTTATAGAAGTGCTCAGTTTCCTTCAAGTCAATTAAACAGAGGGTTTTTGTTTTGTTCCATTTTTTTTTACATATTAATTGCGGCAATACCATCCAGAGGTAGGAAACTACACATCTACATAAACATATAGACAGACACAAAAAGAGGGCTTAAGACTTGCATTTTAAAACTTTAGTCATGACTGTATGTTAACCCGATTAAAACAAAAACTCAAAAACATTTTTAGCCACGAGATGGTTATAATGCTACAAAACTCACCAGCTTTTAAAAGAAGAGTTGGAACACTTACCTGCTCAGGTTGTCAAAGTTCTTCAAGTTAGGACTTGTGGAGGGGACACTTAAGATTTGCATTTGTCCTTGGCAAGTAGTCTTATGGAAGCTGTGGATTTTTGGGGCAAGAGATTGCTTTGCACTAAAATTTTTTTAATGTTTTTTATTTGTTTTTGAGAATAAGAGAGAGACAGTGTGAGCAGGGGAGGGGCAGAGAGAAAGGGAGACACAGAATCGGAAGCAGGCCCCGGGCTCTGAGCTGTCAGCACAGAGCCCGACGCGGGGTTCGAACCCACAAGCTGTGAGACCATGACCTGAGCCGAAGCCGGACGCTTAGCAGACTGAGCCGCCCAGGCATCCCTTACGTTGCATTTTAAAAAGCCTCTTCCCTATTAAAATTTTTTCTTCTGTTAAGAAGCACCTTAGTGAAGTGCGCATTTCAAGAAGATGGCCTAGGTCAGAAGAGAGGAGCTCCTGGCGAAGACAAGGTAGAAATCTTAATCTCGAAATGGAAAGAACACAAACGCCTCCAGGGACTCTTGATCCTGAAGGCCAGAATGTTACGGTACCTACAAGCCTTTGGGATGAATGGGTGAGGTTAGTTGTTACCAAGGGTAAGTGAACTTTGAATTGTTTCTAGAGCTGCTTCTCTGGTCTTGTAAGGATTTGTAGGCAAGAATAGTTAATTCTTTTTATTTATTAAATTTTTACAAATGTTTATTTGTTTTGAGAGACAGAGTGCGAGTGAGGAAGGGGCAGAGAGAGAGGAAGACACAGAATCTGAAGCAGGCTCCAGGATCTGGGCTGTCGGCACAGAGCCTGATGCGGGGCTCGAACCCATGAACCGTGAGATCACGACCTGAGCTGAAGTCAGAGGCTTAACCTGCTGAGCCACTCAGGCGCCCGTTTTGTTGCTATTGTTGTTTTACAGATTGAAGGTTTGTGGCAAACTATCAGCACCATTTTTCCAACAGCATCTGTTCATGGTTCTGTGTCTATATTTTAAAATTAAGATTATGTAGGTACTTTCTAAAAAAGACAATACTATTGCACAGTTAAGAGACTACAATCTAGTGTAAACATAACTTTCTTTGAGAGAGAGTGTGCATGAGTGGGGGTGGGGGGAGGGGGCAGGGGAAGACAGAGAGAAAATCTCAATCCCATGACCCTGGGATCATGACCTGAGATGAAATCGAGTTGGATACTCAACCGATTGAGCCACCCAGGTGCCCCTCAACACACCTTTATATGCACTGGGAAACTAAAAACATTCATCGGACTCACTTTATTGTGATATTCACTGTACTGCAGTAGTCTGGAACCAGACCTGCATATCCCCAAAGGATGCCTGTAGAAAGAGCTCAGAGGAGCTGTACAAAATAGGGAGCTTTTCCAGGCAGAAGAGGGCAGAAAGAAGGACATTTCCAGCAAAGAGTGGATTGTTTCAGGCAGGGTCACCTTGCTCTGGGAGACGGTGGGGGTCTACCAGGCAGGTCACCTCACTCCTGCTGATCCAGCATTCCCAGATTGGTTAAGGGTCACATTCCTGGGAGAGGCTGAACCTTCAGCTAGGTATTATCTTTGTTTACTGATGTAGGGCTTAGCAGAAGCGACTCCATTTTGAGCCTGTTATTTGTTCCCACCCCACTACCCCGCTGGGCCTCAATTTCTTCATGTACGTAAAGCGAAAGCTTGAACTAGTGGGTCTCTAAAGATTCCTGTATTCCTTGATGTGTGATACTAAAGTAGAGAAGCGCCAGGGAGATCCTGACCGATGACCGAGACATAACCAAAGACCTTCCGTAGGAGGAGCCGATTCCCAAATCTTGGCATTAAGGTGCGGGCGGCCACTGACATCCCTCTACTTTTATATTCCTCAGATTTCAAGTTTCTGGTTAACCCCTCTCTCATTGTAGCCCTGCCCCCAATCCTAGCCAGAGGGCCAGTCTCCCATGATGCTTCAAAGCCCACAATCTGCTCTCTTCTTGGAGGAAGCTCTCCCAGGGGCACTGTCACCCCCCAGGGGCACTGTCACCCCAGCAAACTTTCGTTACCCTCCGTCCCACTGATGCGGAGGTATGAGCCCAATGCCAGCATGCACCGTTGGCCCCTGGCCTCCCCGCGCAGGCTGGTCACCCCCGACACGTTACGGAGGACTGCAGGATGGATCTGGGTTTGCCTCTGGCCCTTCAGGGGGAGCCTCCAAGCTGCCCCCTCCCCTTCCTCCTCCCCGCACACCTGCCACCATTCAGGTGCACAGCTAAGACCAAAGAGGGCGTAACAAGAGTTTGTTTCCAAGTCCCCAGAGCAATTTAAGAAGAATGAACACCCGCTCCTTACAGGAAGTATTCAGGACAATGACTGGCAATCATCTGTCCGTGGAACACAGTGTGGCAAGTTTTTTGGGGGCAGGAAGACGGGTGGGAATGGGAGGCAGTCCTCAAACATTCCCTCTAGGAACCCATAGATGGTACCTTGAGTCTCTTCCGAATTTGAGAATGATGCTAGTGAATAAAAACCGGGGGCGGGACTTCCAGTTTCTGCTCCGTTCAAGTCAGTGAAAAGCTGGACAAACTGCACAATCAACAGCTCTTCTGAGGTTCATCAGAGAAGTAAGGTCACAGGGCAAAATGATGTCCCTAAAATTGGAGGGACAGGTAGACACAGAGATTTAGAACTTCCTGGAAGAGGAATTCACCATCAGAAGCTTCCACAGGAACCAGGGTCAGCGGAGGGAAACCCGAGCTGTAATTGACACTTTGCTGGCAGCTCAACGTGGACAAGTCTGAGAGTTAACGCCCCCAAAGGGACGACTCCCCACACTTTTGTGAGTGTTGCCTCCAGGAGCTCCACCAGGTTCCACCAGGTTCATGGAAAGTCCCGTGGGAGAGCAAGAGTGACCATTTTGAGAGGTGAGAGCATTCTGTGCTTCTTACCAAGGGCCTGTCCTGCAGAGAGACCTCTGTACCGGGGCCTAAACTGTTGGGTTCTGATCAGGCCTTCCTAGTCTAGGGGTTACACAATTCTCGTGCCCACTAGCCTTCCACCTAGTGGAAGGGAGGTGCCCGATTCCAACCACCTCTCGACATCCTGTCCCTCGTCCGGGAACGGGAGCGCAGGAGAAGCACGGTGTGGCTCACCGCGGAGGCACAGGCTCATTAGACCCGGAGACCTAATCTCAGGGCTGTAGGATGCTTCTCCTTTCTCCGCCATCTATCACCACGGCACTCAATGCCTATGCACTGCAGTTCCTTTTACCCAGTTCATCATGTTTGCCTTTCACTTAAAAAAACAATAAACTGTAAGAGTCACCTTAAGGTGGTGACCGAGCGGCCATTTCTCTGGGGGCTGGAGGAGAACACGTGCACAGACGACCCCCCTGCCCCTCACCTGCAGACCTGGGATGTCCTGCCCCATTTGGAAACAGCCAATCACGAAGCTCCAGCTTCCCATCACCCTGACAGACGAGGCAACCTATTCCATCCCGCCACGCCCCTGAAAGGCCCTTATTTGATAATCTGCCCTCCCAAGATCAAACCCAGAACCCCCTCACCCATAAAACCCATCATGGGACCTCGCCCGGGAATCGCAGATGCCAATAAAGGCTTTCTTGGCTCCATAACCTGGTCTCTTTCTTTCCTCCCATCTCTGCCTCCATCTATTAAATCTTACATAAACACAAGCCATACTAAAAGTCAACAACACCGTTTGAAGAGACGGGGCTAGCTGGAGTCAGGACCAGACTCAGATAAGGCAGGGGTATTGGAATGAAGAGACTGGAAGTTTTTGAAAATATATAAACATGTTAAGGATTCTAATGAAAAAGTAGATAGCATGCAATAGTAGATGGGTCCTGTAAGGAGAGAAATGAAAATTCTATCAAAGAAAAATGTGAGCAATCAAAAACTGTGCAACAGAAATGAAGAATTCCTCTGCCGGGCTCATCAGGACCGGACAAAGCTGAAGAAAGAATCTTCAAGCTGGAGAATATGTCAACAGGAATTTCCCGAACTCAAAAAAGAAAGAGGAAAAAAGGTGGGGAGGTGGGGACGGAACAGCACCCAGGAACTGTGGAATAAGAACAAAGGTATAAGAGGCTTCCTGGGGACACCAGCAAGGAGAAGGAAGAAAATAAATATTTGAAACAATAATGACAGAATTTCCCCAAATTAGTGTCAGACACCAAACTACAGATCCAGAAAGGTCAGAGAACACCCAGCAGGGTGCATGCCAAAACGACACCTAGGCGCTTTATATTCAAACAGCAGAAAATCGGGGCGCCTGGTTGGCTCAGTCGGTTAAGCGTCCGACTTCGGCTCAGGTCATGATCTCGCAGTTCGTGGGTTTGAGCCCCGGGTCAGGCTCTGTGCTGACAGCTCAGAGCCTGGAGCCTGCTTCCGATTCTGTGTCTCCCTCTCTCTCTGACCCTCTTGTGCTCACGCTGTCTCTGTCTCTCAAAAATAAATAAAACATTAAGAAAAAAACAGCAGAAAATCAAAGATAAAGAAGAAATCTTGAAAGAAGACAGAAGGGGGGGGAATCCCACCTTACCCTTATGGGAGCAAACAGAAGAATTACATTGACTTCTCAGAAAGCAAACAATCAAGAAGAGGGTGGAATGAAATATTTGAAGTGTTGGGGGTGGGATGCTTGGGTGGCTCAGTTGCTTAAGCATCTGACTTGATCTCAGCTCAGGTCTTGATCTCAGGGTTATGAGTTCAAGTCCCATGTTAGACTCCACTCTGGCTGTGGAGCCTACTTGAAAATAAATAAGTAAAGTGTTGAGAGAAAAGACCACCCATCTAAAATTCTATATCCTGTAAACTATCCCTTGAAAGTGAAGGATACAAAAATAGAGGAAGAAATGTTAAAATGATAATGAGTCAGAAACTTGGAACTGCACGAAGAGCATCAGAGAAAGAATAAGGGTAAAATAAAAGCTTTTATTTAGTTAATCTAATAGTTGACAATTTGTTCAATAATAATAGCAAGAATGTATTAGATTATTCAAGTATGCATGTATTTATCTACATACATACGTTCACTGCTCTTGGATTACTCACATATATATGACAGGAATGATGCTACAAATGATAAAAAAAAGAACAAGAGGAAGAAAATAGGACTATTTTGTTATTATTTGGTACTGACACTACCTGGGGGGGGATCTTTGAAAATGGCCCTGGATTAATTTTAAATAATATATCAAACACCCTAGGGCAACACTTAAAATAAAAGTATAATTGATATACGTCTAAGGAGAGAGAGAAAACGAGTCATAAAATTCTCAGTTAAAACCCTAAAAAGCAGAAAAAGGGCAGAAGACAAAAATAGGAACCAAGAAGCAGGGTAAGAGTAGGAAACCAATACGGTAGATATTAATCTAACTATAATTAAAGAACAACGTAAATGTTAATAATGGTCTAAATACATCAAGTAAAAGGCTGTCAGAGTGTAACAAAATACAAGGCTCAACGATACGTTATCTATCACATATAGATATGTTATCTATGTTACTTTAAATGTAAAGACACACATAGCCTAAAAGTAAATTAATGGTTGCGCCCCTGGATGGCTCAGGTAGTTAAGCGTCCAACCCTTGATTTTGGCTCAGGTCATGATCTCCTGGTCCTGAGACAGAGCTGCATTGCGCTCCGTGCTGGACATGGAGCCTGCTTAAGATTTGCTCCATCCCTTTCCCTCTGCCCCTCCTCTGCTCCTGTGAGAGCGTGCTCTCTAAAAAATAATAATAATAAATAAATAAAAGTGAATGGAAAAAGGCATGCCATGCTAGCATTAATCTCCCCAGAAGTCAGAATAACTGTATTAATTTCAGAAAGCAGACCTCAGAGCAAGGACATTACATAATGACAAATACTCCACGGGACCATTTCTAAAAACTGAAGTGTAATCCACATACAGTGTCAGGTTCAGGTGTGCAATAACAATATGGTGATTCGGCAACTCCGTGCGTTCCTCAGTGCTCATCAAGGCCAATGTACTCTTCATCCCCGTCACCTGTTTCCCCCCCTTTTCCTCCATCCGCCTCCCCTGACAGCCACCAAGTTGTTCTCTGTATTTAAAAGTGGGTCTGTTTTTAGGGGGGGCTTTTTTCTTTGTTCATTTGGTTTGTGTCTTAAATTCCACATGAGTAAATCATATGGCATTGGTCTTTCTCTGACTTATCTCACTCGGCATTACACCCTAGAGGTCCATCCATGTTGCCGCAAATGGCAAGATCCCATGATTTTTTTTTATGGCTAACAGTCCAGTGTGTGTGTGTGTGTGTGTGTGTGTGTATCACGTCTTCTTTATCCTTTCATCTATATGGACATTTGGGTTGCTTCCATTCACTGGCTAGAAAATAATGCTGCAGTAAACATTAAAATTAGTGTTTTCATTTTCTTTGGGTAAATACCCAGTTAGTAGAAGTATTGTATCCTATGGTAATTCTACCTCTGTACTGTTTTCCACAGTGGCTTCGTCAGTTAGCATGCCCAGAAACAGTGCATTAGGGTTCCTTTCTCTCCACATCCTTTCCAACACTTATTATTTCTTGTCACTTTGATTTTAGCCATCCTGACAGGTGTACAGTGGTATCTCATGATCACTCATGATCAGTGATGTTGAGCACCTTTTCAACTGTCTGTTGACTGTAGGTCTTCTTCGGAAAAATGTCTGTTCAGGTCTTCTGCCCATTTTTAAAGAGGATTGTGTTTCCAGTTTTGAGTTGTATATGTTCTTTATTTTGATTATTAATCTCTCATCAAATATATCACTTGCAAATACCTTCTCCCATTCAGTAGGTTGATTTTTTGTTTTGGTTTATGGTTTCCCTCACTGTAGAAAAGTTTTTTTTTTTTTTTGGTAAGTTTATTTATTTTGAGAGAGAGTGAGCAGAAGAGGGGTAGAGAGGAGAGAGAGAATCCCAAGCAGGCTCCATGCTGCCAGCACATAGCCTGAGGTGGAGTTCGAACCCACAAACCATGAGCTCATGACCTGAGCTGAAACCAACAGCCGGACGCCTAACCAACTGACCCACCCACGTGTCCCTAGAAAAGCTTTTTATTATAGTTTCCCTTGCTTGAGGAAAAAGACCTAGGAAAATGTCTCCATGGCTGATGTCAAAGAAATTACTGCCTATGTTTTCTGATAGAGGTTTTATGGTTTCAGGTTTCCCATTTAGGTCTCTAAGCCATTTGAGTTCACTTTTCTGTGGTGTAAACAGTGGCCTGGTTTCATTCTTTCGCGTGTAGCTGTCCATTTTTCTCAGTATCATTTGTCAAAGAGACTGTCTTTTCCCCATTGCATATTCTTGTCTCAGGTCATAGATTAATTGACCATATTAGTGTGGGTTTACATCTGGGCTTCTCTATTCTGTTCCATTGATTTATGTGTTTTTTGCTAGAATTACACTGTTTTGTTTACTACAGTTTAGTAGTACATCTTGAAATCTGGGATTGTAATACTTTCAACTTTGTTCTTGTTTTTCAAGATCTGGCTATTTGCTTTGGCTATTTGGGGGTATTTTGTGGTTCCACACAGACTTTAGGATTATTTGTTTTAGTTCTGTGAAAAATGTTGGTATTTTGATGGGATTACATTAAATCTGTAGGTTGCTTTGAGTATTATGGACATTTTAACAATATTGCTTCTTCCAATCCATGAGCATGGGATACCTTCCCATTTGGTTGAGTCACCTCCAGTTTCTTTCATCAGTGTTTTATAGTTTTCAGGTTCTAAGTCTTTCACCTCCTTATTTAAATTTATTTCTAGGGATTTTATTATTTTGGGTGCAATTGTAAATGAGATTGTTTTCTTAATTTCTTTTTCTGAGATTTCATTATTAGTGTGTAGAATTACAACAGGTTTCTGTATATTTTGTATCCTGTGACTTTACTAAGCTCATTTGTCAGTTCTAGTAGTTTGGTGGAATCTTCAGGTTTTTCTATTTATAGTGTCATGTCACTGCACACAGTGACAGTTTTACTTCTTTACCAATTTGGATGCCTTCTATTTCTTTTTCATGTCTGGCTGCTGTAGCTAGGACTTGCAGTGGTATGTTGAATAAAAGTGGACCTCCTTTTCTTATTCCTGACCTCAGAGGAGAAGCTGTTTTTCACCATTGAGAATGATATCAGCTGTAGGGTTTTTCATATATGGCCTTAAGTAAGTCTCACTGTTACTCCTAAACCTACCTTGTTGAGAGATTTTTATCATGAATGAATGCTGTAGTTTATCAAATGCTTTTTCTATGTCTGAGATGATCATATGGTTTTTATCCTTTCTCTTGTTAATCTGATATATCACACTGATTGATTTGCAAATACCAAACCACGCTTGCATCCCTGGAATAAATCCCACTTGATCCTGGTGAATAATTTTTTAATGTATTGTCGGATTCAGTTTGCTAACATTTTGTCAAGGGTTTTTGGATCTCTGTCCATCAGCGACATTGGCTGGGAGTTTTCATTGCTTGTCGTGTCTTTGCCTGGTGTTGGTATCAGGTAATGTTGGCCTCGTAGAATGAATTTGGAAGCTTTCCTCTTCTTTTTGGAACAGTTTGAGAAGAACAGATATTAACTCTTTAAATGTATGGTAGAATTCACCCATGAAGCCAGATATCTGGTCCTGGACTTTGTTTCTTGGAAGTTTTTTGATTACTGATTCAATTTCATTGCAGTAACCATCAGTCTATACAAGTTTTCTATTTCTTCCTCGTTCAGTTTTGGAAGGCTTCATGTTCCTAGGAATTTATCTATTTCTTTTAGTTTGTCTACTCTGTTGGCATGTAAGTTTTTATAACATTCTCTTATAATCCTTTGTATTTTTGTGGTGGTGTTATTTCATCTCCTTCATTTCTGATTTTATTTATTTGAATCCAAGAGAACAATTCTTCATGTGTATTCACCAAAAACAGATGGTCAAAATACACGAGGCAGAAACTAATAGAACTGCAAAGAGAAATATATTAATCCATTATCACAGTTGGAGACGCCAACATCCGTCTATCAGAAATGGAGAGATCCCTCTGCCCCTCCCCCAATCGCTCTCTGCTCTGTCTCTCAAGATAAAATAAAGACATTAAAAAAAAAGAAAGAAAGAAATGGAGAGATCCAGGGCCACCTGGGTGGCTCAGTTTCTTAAGCGTCTGCTGGTTTCAGGTTAGGCCATGACCTCATGGTCATGAGGTTGAGACCTGTGTGGGGCTCTGCGCTGGCAGCGTGGAGCCTGCTTGGGCTTCCCTCCTCCTACCCCCGTCTCAAACTTAACGAAACGGAAACAAACAGAGCGGGCAGAATATCAGTAAGGACACTGTTGAAAGTACCATGAATCAACTGGATATAATTGACATTCATAGACTAACTTCATCCAACAACAGGAGAATACGCATTCTTCTCAAGCTCACACAGAACATTTACCAAGACAGACCACATTCTGGGCTGTAACTGGAAGCAGGAGAAGAAAGAAGAGGAAGAGGAAGAGGAAGAAGAGGAGGGGAAAGAGGAGGACGGAGGTGGAAGAAGAAGGAGGGAGGAGGAGGAGTCAACATTGTGATACACTGAGTTCTTTACAAATCAGTAAGATGAAGAGAGCTATAAAGTCTCATAAATCTTAGATATTAAACAGCATACATCTAAACAACACACGGGTCCAAAAAGTAATCTTGAGACTGAGCAGGGGAAGGTCAGAGAGAGAGGGAGACACAGAATCCGAAGACAGGCTCCATCCAGGCTCTGAGCCGTCAGCACAGAGCCTGACACGGTGCTCAAACCTACGAACCATGAGATCATGACCTGAGCTGAAGTTGGACACTTAACTGACTGAGCCACCCAGGTGCCCCTAGAGTGAAATTTTTTTTTTGTTTGAGAGAAAGGGTGCATGTGCATGCGAGTGGGGGAGGGACAGAGAGAGAGACAGAGGATTGGAAGCAGGCTCCATGCTGACAGCAGAGAGCCTGATGTGGGGCTCAAACTCATGAACCATTAGTTAATGACCTAAGCTGACGCCAGACAATCAACTGAGCCAACCAGGCGCCCCTTAGAGTGAAATTAAGAGCACTGAAAAGGAGAAAGATCCAAGATTGATAATTCTAAGCTTTAGGAAAGTAGAAAAAGAAGTGCAAATTAAATCCAAAGAAAGCAGAAGAAAAGTGAAAATTAGAGAAATTGGGGTGTCTGGGTGGCTGACTGGGTTAAGCAGCTGACTTCGGCTCATGATCTCATGATTTATGGGTTCAAGCCCTGCCTCAGGCTTTGTGCTGACAGCATGGAGCCTGTTTCACATCTCTGTCTCCCTCTCTGCCCCTTCTCCACTCACTCTCTCAAAATGAACATTAAAAAAAATTAGAGAAATTGGCAAAATAGAATAAAGGAAAATAACAGCAAAAATCAATAAAACCAAAAGCTAATTCTTTGAAAAGATCAGTAAAATTGATAAGCCTCTAGTGAGGCTAAGAAAAAAAGAAAGAAGACAAAAATTACTAACATCAGAAATGAAAGAGGCATCATTACAGATCCAATGCACATTGAAGGATAATAAAGGAATACTATAAATAACTCTATGCCTATGGATTTGATAACCTGATGAAATGAACCACTTCCTTAAAGGACAAGAGCCAAAACTTAAAAGAATATATGATCTGAATGGGTTTGTATCAACTAAAAAATCTGAATCAGTAAATAATAATCTTCCAATATAGAAATCACCAGGCCCAGATAAATTCACTGATGAATTCTACCAAACATTTAAGAAATTATACCAATTCTCTCCAATCTCTTCCAGAAAATAGAAGCTAAGGGAACACTTCCTAACTCATTCTATGAGCCAACCATTATCCTAATACCAAAACCAAAGATGCTGCAATGAAACAGGAGCACAAGGTTTCTTATGAACAAAGATGTAAAGATTCACAACAAAATATTAGTAAATCAAATCAGTGTATAAAAAGATGTAAAAGAATAACTACAAAAATCTTATAGCCACCATCGTACTTAATAATGAGAAAATAGAGGCTTTTCCACTAAAATCAGGACCAAGGCCAAGATATCCTCTCACCATTGCTTTTCAACATCATAGTGTATATCCTAGCTAATGCAATCCAAAAAAGGAGATGAAGGCATATAGATTGGGAAGAAAGCAAAGTCTTTTTTCTTTATTATTGTACCAGACAACTAGTATCTAATAGAAAACCCAAAAGAATTGACAAAAATACTCCTGGAACTAAGTGTTTAAGTAAGGTTGAAGGAAATAAGCTTAAGATACAAAAGCTAGTCACTTTCCTATATACCAACAATAAAGAGGTGGACTTTAAAATTAAAAATACCACATGCTATATACATTAGCATCCCAAAATGAAACAGTTCTATATGAATCTAATATATAAAAGATCTAAATGAGGAAAACTAGAAAATTCTGATGAAGAAAATCAATAAAGAACTAAATGAATGGAGAGATATTCCATGTTCATGGATAGTTGAGATGTCAGTTCTTTTCAACTTGGTCTATTGACCAAAACAATTCCAATGAAAATCCCAGTAACTTTTTGTGAAAATTGAGAAACTGATTTTAGAGTTTATACGGAGAAGCAAAAGACCATGAATAGCCAACATAACATTGAAGGAGAAGAACAAAGTCAAAGAACTCACAATACCTGACTTCAAGACTCACTATAAAGCTATAGTAATCAAGAGAGTACACTACTGGTAAAAGAATAGACAAATATATCAATGGAACAGAACACAGTTCTTTAAAAAAATTTCTTTAATGTTTATTTTGAGAGAGAGAGGGAGAGAGAGAGAGAGCGAGCGCACAAGCAAGCGAGCAAGGGAGGGTCAGAAAGAGAGGGAGAGAGAGGATCCAAATCAGACTTCACACTGTTAGATATGGAGAGTCAGACACTTAACTGGCTGCGTGACCCAGGTGCTCCAGCAACTGACCTTTGCCCAAAGAGCAAAGGTAATGGAAGAAAGATAGTCTTTCCAACAAATAGTGCTGCAACAACTGGACACCCACAGGCAAAAAAATAAGTCTAGACACACACTTTATACTCTTCAAAATATTAACTCAAAATGGATCAATGTAAAACTCAAAACTATACAACTTTTAGAAGATAAACATAAGCAAACACCTAGATGGCCTTGGGTATGGTAATGATTTTTTTTAATGATATAGCACCAAAGATACAATCCATGAAAGAAATAATGGATAAGCTGGACTACATTAGAATTAAAATCTGTTCTGCAAAAGACACTGTTAAAAGAGGAAGACAAACAATTATATAAAGAAAAGAAAAAAAGCAACAACGTGGATGGAACTAGTGCATTATGCGAAGTGAAATAAGTCAATCAGAGAAAAACAAATATGATTTCACTCAGACATGGACTTTACGAAACAAAACATATGAACACAGGGGAATGGAAGGAAAAGTAAAATAAGATAAAACAGAGTGGAAGGCAACCCGTAAGAGACTCTTAATGACAGAGAACAAACTAAGGGTTGCTGGAGGGGAGGCGCACAGGAGGAAGGGGTAAGTGGGGGCGGGGCATTAGGAGGGTGCTGGCTGGGTCTTATACCAAGTGATGAATCACTGGATTTTACTCTTGAAACCCACACTGCACTATATGTTAACTAACCCGACTTTACGTTAAAAAGAAAAGAAAAAGAATTAAGAAAGAATAAGAAAACAAGCCTCAGATTGGAGAAAATATCTGCAAAGGCAGAGGCACAGGGGGTTACAGCATCTGACTCTTGATTTCAGCTCACGCCAAGATCTCAGTCTCCACTGAGCATGGGGCCTGCTTGAGGCTCTCTCTCTCTTTGCCCTTCCCCTGCTTGTACTTTCGTTCTCTCTCTCTTTCTCTAAAAAAAAAAAAAGGATATATAGGCATATGTTGGAGGTAATGCTGGTTGGGTTCAAGATCACTGCAGTAACGCAAGTCAAATGACGTCTTTCATTTCCCACTGCATATAAAAGTTAGGTTTGCACTAGTGGTAGTCTACTGAGTGTGTGATAGCACCGTGTTTAAAATAACAAGGTACATACCTTTTAAGCTTATTTATATTGAGAGAGTGGCAGAGTGGAAGAGCGAGAATTCCAAGCGGGCTCCATGATGTCAGCACAGAGCCCGACACGGGGCTCGATCTCATGAACCGTAAGTCGGAGTCAGGAGCCCAATGCTTACCCAGCTGAGCCACCCAAGCACCCAACAATGTACATACCTAAATTAAAAAGTGCTTTATTGACACAGAGACACACAGTGAGCTTGCGGAAAACGGTACCAGGAGGCAAGCTCAAGGCAGGGTTGCCACGAACCTTCAACTTGTTCACTGACGCCACCAAACGGCGGCGGGACCTAGAGCTAAGAAACCCCCAGTCACCGGTGGGAATGCAAAATGGTCCAGCCACTTAGAAAGACAGATGGCGGTCTCTTACAAAGCCATACTCTGACCACACGGGCCACTACTGGGCTCCCCGGTGTGCGCCCAAAGGAATTAAAAACAAATCCACACAAAACCTCCATACAGAAGTTCACAGCAGCTTTATTCCTAATTGTCAGACCTCGAGAGGACCCATAATAAACTGTGGTGCACTCAAAGAATATGGTTATTCAGCCTTAAAAAGAAATAAGCTATCAAACCACACACACACACACACACACACACGTGCGCACGCACACGCGAGTGAATGCCTATTGCTAAGCATTAGAAGCCGTCTGGAATCTGACGGGATCGGGCGCGTTCAGGGTGGCATGGCCGTAGACAGAAGCTATCTGGAATCTGTAGGATTCTAACCACAGGACACTCTGGAAAAAGCAGAACTAAGGAGACACTAAACAGAGGAGTGGCTGCCCAGGACGGGAGGGGGACAGGGGATAACAACGGGTACATGTCCCTGTACACCTTCTCTAAGTGTACAGGGTGTACAACAGCCACAAGCAAACCCGAACACCAACCATCGTCTTTGGGTGGGACCGGCGTGGCCAAGTCCAGGAGCCTTCACTGGCCGCAAGCGCACCGCTGTGGGGCTGGCCGTTGGCCGTGGGGGAAGCTGTGCGTGGTGGGGTCAAAGGGTACGCGGGAACTCTGTACTTTCTGCTCAGTTTGGCTGTGAAACTAAAACTGCTCTATAAAATGAAGTCTATTTAATAAAAAAAAGGCAAACCACGGGGTGTAGATGAGCTGACCCAAAGGAGAAATCCACGAACTGCCGCCCCGAGCACTGTTCCTATAAAGAGCAAGAGCTAAGGGACCGGCCTCCTGTCACCGGTCTCATCAGACAACGCGCTCGCCCTGCCACGCGCCCCCCCGGGTCACTTTTGGGTAGCTAGCACCCCTCCGTCCTCACATTAGTCAGAGTCCACTTTTACAACCCGCTGATCATGAAAGCAAACTCAACTAGCGACTGCTTCTCCGCACGCTGGTGGAGGAGAGCAGCCCACTACCTGACGTGACTCCACCGCTTCAACAGCAAAGCCAAACAGAGACAGGGTCAGCCTGCTCGGAGCTCTCCAAAAAGACCGCGGAGAGCTCGAATCTTGCATCTCCCCCTACCCAAAAGCATGAGCAGAAGCAAACCGAAAAGACAAACCCAAGGGATTCCACACCCCGCCATATGACGCTGCCCTGGCCAGATCTTCCCTCCCTTCTGGGGTTTTAGTTTCCCCACTTGCATGATGGTTTCAAGCTGTTCTACAGAACTCATAGATCCACGCACACATTTTTTAGTTTACGTACACTTTGGTTCTTCTCCCTCACGTGAAAAACTACGTAGTGACTCTCTGACCCACTCCTCACTGCTCCCCACCCACAAGTACTACAGAATCTTTGGGGTGCCTGGGCGGCTCAGTCAGTTAGGCATCGACTTCGGCTCAGGTCACGATCTCACGGCTTGTGGGTTTCAACCCCGCGTCGGGCTCTGTGCGGACAGCTCGGAGCCTGCAGCCTGCTTCAGATTCTGTGTCTGCCCCTCTCTCTGCCCTTCTTCTCGCGCCCTCTCAAAAACAAATAAACATTAAAAAAGTGTTTTTAAAGAATCTTTAGCCACTACAGACAATTTACTCTTTATTGATTAAAAATGAAGGAAACATGCAGCAAAATACAAAGTCCAAAAAAGGGAGGGGGAGGGTCAGATATTTTACATCTTCCAGAATCTAGCATACGTCATGAGGAGGAACCTCCATTTATTGATACACCATTATTCTATCCTCGGATTATTAAATAGTATCAGCTGGCTCTAGGATTTGGTTCAAAACTTAAGCAAAAACCCCAAACAAATCTATCAGTCATCGGGAATAAGACCATACATTTCGCAAACAGCATTGGCACATGTTACCTTGTGCTGAGTCAGTCCCGACCCCAAGGGACCAGGGGGGCCCAGGACCCACGGACAGAGGGGCGCCCCGAACCGACGCTCCTGGAAAGGAGCAAGGTCACTCAGAGTGTCACGTGCTGTCCCGCCTGCACGTTTCCGTTCCCGTCTTTCCTCAGCATCCCCGTGTAAGTCACCGTGGCGGAAGAAAAGAGCCGGCCGCCCTAGGCTGGGGGTCGGCTCCTAGTTCCCAGCAGGGCAAACAATGAACGGAAAAGGAAGAGAAAGCCCCAGCCCGCTTCCGAGGGTGACGGCTAGCTGGAGAAACGGAACGGGGTTGGGATGCCCCTGAGCCCCAGCCTGGGCTCCAGCCCGCCTCCAAAGAGAATGCTAGAACAGAGCGCCGCCGCCACCCCCGGGTTTCCCAGTAAGTGGATGATGACGGCGTGAGACCAAAATACGGACTCCACGGCAGGCCACTGGTCCGGAGCCCAAGAGGACGCTGTCCCCTTCTTCCCACCTCCCAGCCTGAGCTTCCCACCCCGCTAACAAAAAAAAAAAAAAAAAAAAGAGAGAGAGAGAGAGAGAGAGAGAGAGAAAAGAAAAAAAGAAAAGCGAACTATTTTTGCAGCAAGCAGATCAACCTTCTCCCTGTCGAGGCTCAGCACGCTCCCTCTTCTGACCGATCGTGCTGGGACCCGGGACGTCCTGTGTGGTCCTGTCATCGACTCTCCTCCAAGCCGCCACCCCCGCCCCCCTGCTCCCCGGCATCCACTCCTTTCCCAGGTCGTCTCTGCACCCGAGGCAGGGGGAGAAAGCCCGTGACTGGAACCGCGAGCTCAGAACGAGCAACCACAGCTGTGACGACTCAGTCGTGAGGGAAGGTTCCAGAGATGCTCCCAGAGAAAACCAGGTGGACGACCTTGTTATTCACAGACCACCAGTGCTGGAGCGGGCCGAGCGGTTCGGTAAGAGGCGACTCTCCCCTCTTCCAGGGGCCACAGCCCGTCTGTGTGTGTCACCGTAAGGCCGGGCTGAGTGTGCCTTTCTTGCACAAAGTGGCCGGGCTCCGTGCAGGTGGACAAGGGCTGGCTGGGAAGCAGCCGGAAGGAAAGTCGGCCCCACCGGGCGCTCACCATTGCATTATGAGTGCTCTGTTTGAAACGTACAGAATAATTTATGTTATTTTTATAGAAAATCAAATGAACACGGTCTACTCATAAATCCTAAAAGTCACGGCACATGTGGCTTCACGCTGCGTCCTGGGTCGGGTCCGCGCAGAGGTGCGGGCCCCCTCCGGAGGGTCAGTGCGGGAGGGGGCGCGGGGCAGGCCGGCCCGGGCGGCTCCTTATTGCTGTGCGCGTCGGCCTTGCGTTTCCTCGGGCGCGGAGGCCGGGCGGGTTCCGTGGGCGACTGAGGAGCAAGCGGTTCTTCTTCCACTGGAGTTTTGAAGGTTTGAAAATAAATATTTCCTTGATGATATGAGTTCCGACTTTTCCTTTTCAAAACCACTGCTGGGAGAACTCACTTTTGTAGGCCGTTCCTTGATGTGTTTGCCGAAATAGGCCCCAACCTGCACTCCGAGGGTCTGATGGCTTGAGGTGCGACCACGGACGTCGCGCACCGGCTGAAGTTAAGGCTGGCGGCCCTTTCCGGAGGGAGTGGTGATGGGGCGCCTGAGATCAGCTTCCGCAAAACGCTTAGAAACACGAACAAAACAGGGCCGCGGTTTAGGCTGCCTCCTCGGAGGCTGTGCTTCTTCCTGACAAAGCCTGCTAGAAGTCACATCAGACTCGAAACGAAACAGAACAAACCAAACCACTAAACTAAGTTCTCTGGGCTCCAGCTGACAGTCACCTCGGAGCTGCCGCTTCGGTGGTGAGGGGCTGTCCCCAGAGGCAGGAGGAGGCGCCGGGCCCAGCGCGGCCCCCCAGCCCTGCCGCCGCTGGAGTAAGGCAAGGCGGGCCCTGAGGCTCGCGGCCCCTTCGCCGGCGGAGGACGGGCGCGTGGGGCAGGGTCACTAACGGAACTCTTTACAGGGACGCTGGCCACGGCCTGGGGGGGCGCGGGGGGGAGCGACGGCGGGAAGAACGAAAGGGAAGCTCTGAGGCTCCTGGCCGGGGGCTGGTCGCAGGTTCTTTGGCAGTAGTGGGTTTAGGCCGACAGAAGCAAGAGACGCGCACGTGCGGAATCTCGTGGGGCCGCCTCCTCCGGGGCTGTGCTTTAGCTGATGCTGAGCTGGGCAAATCCTATTAGTTTACTGTCGTCAGGAAGATCCGAGCCTTCGACACCAGATGCCTGAGAAGCAGACAAAACCAGAGGCTGTGGCTACTTGTAAACAAAACCTCGGGTGGCAACTAAAGCTGCTCTAAGGACCCTGGGAAGGAAGACAGAGGGGGTGGGTCCCTGGGACACAAACAGGAGGCAGACGGAGGGTCCCTTCCAGAAAAGGTGGGGCTGGGTATAAAGCCGGAGTCAGACTACCTACTACTAAGGGCCTGGGGTCGGCGGCGTCCTGGGAGTGGGGGGGAAGGGAGGCCACTCCAAGGCCCACACCAGGGGGCGCCTGTGGGGCTCAGCAGGTCAAGGGACCAACTATTGGGTTCAACTCAGGTGTCGTGACTTTGAGCCCCGCATCGGGCTCTGCGCTGACAGCCCAGAGCTTGCTTGGGGTCTCTCTCCTCTCTCTGCCCCACCCCGTCCGAGCTCTCTCTCTCTCTCCCAAAAAACAAACAAACATTAAAAAAAAAAAAAAGGAGACATGGGCCTTGGGGTTGAGTGAGTACAATCCACCGGACCCACTATCCTCATTGCTCAGGGGATGTAGAAACTGGCCCTGCAGAGGCTGCCGGGTAACGGGAGTTTACTGAGGGGGGAGGATGAGTACCAGTTTGAAAGTGACAGATCGATTTGACTGAGGCTCTTCCACAATTTTCTGCAGATTCGCTGCCACTGTAATCACACGAACAGAAAGTAAGGAGGAGCTAAGTCAACCCACTTCCCACCATGTTAAACCCTTGACTGAGCTCAGAACCCTCCATGTTCAGCAGGGATGGAAGCAGGAAGATAAATCACTCTCCAAACAAAGTGACCTGCTAAGCGTAACTCTAAGTAGCACAAGTAAGTCTTGAATCATGGTCAGATTAACTTTCTTTCAGATGCTGTATTAACTGGGACCAAACGCACAGGTGTAAGAGGTGGGCTCTGCCTACTCCTGGGCCAGACAGGCCCAGACCGGGAGGTGGCCGGCGCGGGCCAGCAGCCTGTGGCCAGTCTGGCTGTGGGCTGGGACGGGTTCAGAGGACGGAGCGTGGGCCACGACCCCACTCTTCACTGTCTGGTCCGTCACAGAAGAACTTGCTGACCGGCTGGGCTGCAGACAACGGTCATTTCCGCATGTACGCATGGCCCGACGATGCTTTTTCTCACTTCCTGCTTATTCTACCGACGTGTGCTTGCCCCTTGGCTCCGTAAGGGTCGGGTTTCACCCTCTAAAATGGCCATGCTTACTCTAACCCGTGACTTAAGTCACCAATTCTACTAGCATCTCCCAGAAGCCCAAGTGCGCTGTCACTCCCTACCACTGGAGGTCACAAACTCAGAATTTTCCTTTTTGTGAGGAGCTGTCCCCAACACCAAGACCATTCCAAGACCTGTGAGACCTGCTCAGGGAGTCAGACCTGCTTTTCTAGGCCTCATCGACACAGACAGAGACACTGGGGCCCAGGGCAGAGCACAAAGCAGTTACCTATTACTAAGTCCCTTCCGTCGACCAGGCCGGCAGAGATGAGCTCCTGAGAGACGCCTTCCGCTGTATCTGCAGGGACAAAGAAGAAGGCGCTCCAGTCGCTGTGCACGCCGTCACCGCTAACTCTCAGGGCGGGGCTGGCACTGCCAGGCCCAGGCCAGCTGCTGAGTCCCCAGAACCAAGGATGCGGGTGGAGTCTCTCCCCACACAGAGGTCTCTCCTCCCACTGGACTCATCTCTAGTGGGAGAGTCTCACAGGTCTGGCCAGACGGCAACCCGATGGCCATTACCAGCTGTCCGTACAGACAGCTTTGTAAAGAGCGGTGTGATTGAGAAGCCTCAGGCTCGGGTCAAAGAGCCCCCGACAGTGATGCTGCAGGGGAAACTCCTGTTCTGAGGGTCACTCCGGCCCCGGGCCCATCAGCTCTGAGAGGGGCCGGAGAGCGAGCCCCCCCAGGGCTGCCACAAGAAAATGCTTTAATTTCAAGTATGTCTGGAAAGAGCAAATTGTAACCTTTCTATTTGGAGATCACACCCCAAGGTTTTTGCTAAAGTCATTTTCTTTATTCCGGTGAGCTTTTCTTCATGTCTAGTTATTTGAGGTGGTGCAATCTGATCAATGGGTGTAACAGAAATGAAAAGACAAGCTTCGTAACACATTTCATGAAATAATAAAATGCGAAGTTATTTTGTTTTCAATGTTTTTGAGGCCTCACCTCTCCCAGGAGTAAACTCGAATCGAATATCATTTAGTTCTTTTTTTGAATTCCTACGAAAGAAAACAGCAGGTGTCAGAGAGATTTCTGGGTTCCTGCACACAGATGCTGCCAACACAGATGAGGAAAGCTGTGCCTCAAATAAGACCATTCTTTCTGTTCCCAGAGATCACACGATTTGTGCTAATGTGCTCACACGGTGGGGCTCCCACCAGCTCACACCTGCCAGCCTTCTGACCTCTGCTCTCCACTGGTCACCAGAAAATCCCCCTGCTAACGGTGAGGGGGCGTAAGGGCACACTTCTTGTGCGGAGCGCCGAGTAAGGTATGGGATTGCCAGATCACCGGAGGGATTCTAATATAATGACTTCTAAGTGAAACCCATAGAGCAGTGCACGTTAGTTATAGTGGAAATAAATCAATGGGGGGAAACTCCAAGCACAAAGTAAACAAAACAAAAAAGCCCTCGTGCTTTTGAGGAGACTCTGCTGTGTGTGTTCTCGTCCTTGTTCCCACGGGGATGATCACATAAACTAAGAGGGAAATAGGAGAACACAGGAAGGCATAATTAAAGTGACACAGGCCGGAAGGTTCGGATCTAAGATCATATGAAGGACATTACAACTTAACACCAAGACATCCCAAATGAGCCAATTAAAAAGCGAGCAGAAGAGGGGGCACCTGGGGGGCTCCGTGCTGACGGCTCGGAGCCCGGAGCTGCTTCGGATTCTGTCTCCCTCTCTCTCTGCCCCTCCCTCACTCGTACTCTGTCTCTCTTTCAAAATTAAACAAAACTTAAAAATTTTTAATGCACAAACCTGTCACCATTAGTGAGAAACAGCTAAGAAAATGTGCTGCCGGTCGCAGGCCCTGTCCGCGTCTGGGACCTCACACCGTCACGGTCACCGGGCGGCGCCTTCCGCAGGCCACCCAGTCTTACCTGGTCACTCTCAGGCACACGCTGCTAGAAGAACCGTTTAAAAGAGAAAGAAGCAGACGGAGAGTATTCGGAAAGCACGGAGGCGGTCTCCTCACCTTAGCCTGAGCACGAGGCTGATCGGGACGCTGGCGTGCTGCGGCCCTGCTCCTGCGGACGGGGCCTGCGGGGCAGCGAACGCGACGGTCAGAGTCCGCACGGCTAAGCCCGGGGGTTACCAGCGCTCAGCAGCAGCGGAACCGTCCACGCGGCCGTGAGCTCCTCCGCCCCCAGGGAGGCCCGACCGGGCCTTCTCGGAAGAAGCTGCCCAGAAATTACCCCCGACTTCCGAGGGCTGGAATGTCATTCACCGTCTCCATCGTTAGCTGCATGTATGGCTTAACCTGCGTGATCCTTGAAAACTCTTATTTGCTACATTTCAAACGGTGAAAACAGACTTCCTAGCTGGTCTCCGGTCTACCCCAGCGGCCACCTCGCGACGCCAGCTGGGTCCTTGTCCGCGTGCCACCCGCCCCGAAGGCAGGCCGCTCCGGGGGCTCCCCCCCCCCCCCGCCCCGCCTCACCTGAGCTGGGGTGGCCGGCTCTGCGGGGGGCGGGGGAGACACGAGGGCGGGCTGTGCAGGCGTGTGCCCGGCGGGCTGAGGTAGGTGCGCAGAAATCTGTTCTGG
The DNA here is from genome assembly GCF_006229205.1 of Suricata suricatta. Lineage (NCBI taxonomy): Eukaryota > Metazoa > Chordata > Mammalia > Carnivora > Herpestidae > Suricata > Suricata suricatta. Next base: position 153,458,620 of record NC_043704.1, read on the forward strand.
AACTTGGAGTAAAGTACCCACAGGGTCCGCCGTCGGAAAGAGCTGTAAGGAAAACACACACACGGTGCCGCGTGAGCCAAGCGGAAAGGGAGGCAGGTCTACAGGCGGGCAGGCAGGGCCTCCCCGGGTGCTTCCACGCAGCTTCCGCGTGCTGTCCCGGCACAGCTCCACCCCCTGGCACACATCTACTGCAAGTGGAAGGCAAACATTTCGACTACACTTTTTTGTTATCATAGCTTTTTTGAGATGTAGACCATACCCCACTAAATTCACGCACTTGTAAGTATACGATTCAATGATTTTTAGAAAATTTGTACTTGTGCCAACATCACTACAATCCAGTTTTAGAACATTTCCATCAACTCAAAAAGTTCTCCTGAGCCCATTTCCATTTAACTCTTCCAGCTCCCACACCCAGCCCTAGGCGACCACTGAGCCACCTTCTGTGCCTCCCCGTGTGCCTTTTCTGGGCCTTTCATACAAGCGACGCACACACTCCCTGGTGTGCTTGGCTCTTCTCACTCAGCACAGTTTTCTGAGGTTCAGTCACAGTACAGCCTGTATATCCATAGTTCGTTATTTCCTCCAGAAGAGCATTTCATTATATCATATCTACTTTCAACTACATCTGTTCTATCCTCTTTGCCCAATAAAATGGCACCTCCAAGACACAGATTGACGTAGTCAAAGGAAATGACGGAAGCTATATTTTCCATGTCTGGAAGCCTTCTCCTACTTATAAAGGAAGACAATTAACCAATGATCCATTAACATACCTGAAAAGCTCTTTAAGACAGAAAACCAACATAGACATTCTACATCTATTTTGCATGTTTGAATTATTTCATAAATGTTAACTAGGTAACTTGGGAAAAAAAGACTGATGTTGAGCATACAACCAAGGTAACATATTCAGTATTATAAATAGATGAAAAAAGTGCAATGGCTAGAACTTAACAGCTGAAAGAGAAAACAACTGAAAGGGCAACAAGACAGGTATAAGAGCTGAGAGCATATAAACAAAATTGAGAGATAAGAAAATAAGATTTTGTGTTCATTTAGCTTCATACGGAGGAAATGAAAGTAACTCTGGCTCTGGGGCGCCTGGGGGGCTCAGTGGGTTAAGCGCCTGATTTCAGCTCAGGTCATGATCTTGCAATCCGTGAGTTCGAGCCCTGTGTTGGGCTCTGTGCTGACAGCTCAGAGCCTGGAGCTGCTTCAGATTCTGTGTCTCCCTCTCTCTTGCCCCTCCCTTGCTCACACTCTGTCTCAATCTCTCTCTCTCTCTCTCAAAAATAAATAAACACTTAAAAAAAATTTTTTAAGTAATTCTGGTTCTGAATTTTGGTAGAAAAAGAGAATGTAAGATTAGTTTTGAAACTGATGGGGCAACTGCTGTCCCAACTGTGTAGCGCTTGATCCTGGGATTGTGCCCCATGTTGGGTATAGAGATCACTTAAAAATAAAAAAATCTTAAAGAAAAAGATTTGAAAATATTAATATAAGTATCAGCACTATTTCAAAAGGGCAGTTTCCAGATTGCATGCACTTATGTGTTAACCTATACTAACTGAGAGGCCACACAAAACAAAGCAATGAAAGGAGGTAGGGAAGTTGGAACCTTGTGCGCCACAGGGGGCAAAGGAAGACCGTGCAGCCACATGGGAAACAGTAAGGGGAGCCCTCAGAGGGGTAAAACCAGAGTTACCCTGTGACCCGGCAACTCCCCTCTGGGTAAGTCCCAAAGACCTAAAGGAAAGAACTCAAACATATTTCTTAGCCATGTTCACACTGGAATTATTCACAGCAGCCCAAAGGGGAAAGCAACCCAAGAAAGGAAAAACAAATATGGTATGTACATGCGATGGAGTATTATTATGCGGCCCTAAAGGGAGGGAGGGAGGAAACTCTGCCGCCTGTTACATGGATGACCCCGAAGGGCCTTATGCCAAGTGAAATAGGGCCGTCTCGGGACCGGCTGATGACCCCACTTCCATGAGGTGTGTACAGAATGGGCGCTGCCAGGGGCTGGGGGGAGGAAGAAACGGGGTGACTGCTAATCTGGAGGGGGCGGTGGGGACGGCGGCACACAGGGTGAATGTACCAGAGGCCGCTCAGCGGCGCCCACAAAAATGGCGAAGTGGGGAACTTTTATGTTCTGTCTACTTCACTGCAGCTGTAAACAGAACAAGAGGGTAATGAGCCCTGGACCGTGAGCACGAGCGCGCGGACGTCCATGTGGGCAGGACACTGGGACACGTGGACACGAGACACTCTGGATAATCTGAAAGACGCCCTCTCTGCTCAACTTTGGAGCAACTGAGAATTAGTCTAGATTAGGTTAGAGTATGAAATACTCTTGACTTCTCAGACAACTGGAAGGAAAGTTATTTCCTGCACGCACGGCATGTGTGTCTCTGGCCCGCGGAGGCGAAGGTGGGGGTTGTCCGCATTCAGGGATGCAGCAGGGGCAAGGGGCCCAGGGAGCAACGGAGCGGTTCTTCTCCCCGCTAACATCTCCCTGCCCAAAGCAGCTGCCATGGCCGCGGGTAACTGCAAGGGGTAGGGAGAGGCCATTCTACCAGGCAGCACGGAGAGGAGGCCGCGATCCCAGAGAACCGCAGCTCTGCTGTCAGTTCTGATGTAACTGGCCTGTTAATGTGCGCAAGGACAGTACTTATCTTCAGTCCTAAACAATATGATACATGTAAACACATCCTGCACAAAATTGTGTACAGAAACTGTGTACCATGCATACAAATCACGTAGGAAAGTAGCTGCTTCTAAGCGCTGGGGCAAAAACGAACTGATTTCTCGGGTCGAGACGTGTCGCGTGAAACCACGTACTGAGCCCGGAGTGCAGGTGCCGCCCGAAGGAGGAGCGCGTGACAGGACCCAGCCCGGAAGCGATTGCCGTCTGTGCGTGATGCGCGTAAGGCAGGGCAGCGCAGCGGGGCTCCGTCTAGTGGGGCTCCCTATCATAACGAGCAATAACTAAAGACAACACAAGGCACACGACAAGGGAAGGTGGTAGGGGGTAAAACTCAAAAAGGACAGGCAGGGAGCATATGACAAACTCCTGGACAGACTGATGCAAAAAGATGACTTTCCACTTCAGGAGGCCCAAGCCAAAAACGTAACTCATGAAGTCAGGCAGGAAAGGAAGGCAGAGCCAGGCCACCTTTTTATTTTTAAGTGTTTATTTTTGAGAGAGAGAGAGACAGAGAGAGAGAGAATGTGCCAGGGAGGAAGGGCAGAGCAAAGGAGACAAAGAATCCGAAGCAGACTCCAGGTTCCAAGCCGTCAGCACAGAGCCCGAAGTGGGGCTCAAACTCACAAACTGTGAGATGGTGGCCCGAGCCGAGGTCAGATGCTTAACCAACTGAGCCCTCCAGGCGCCCAGGTCAACTTTTCAAAGGAGTACAGTGGCGCCAACTTCCTGCAGAAGTCCCTTCAGACTCAGCATCGACACCTCTGATGAAATCTGACTGCTCTAAGTTCTCATTCCCATTTAGGCACATATTAAAAACAAACAAAAAAAAAACGTGCTTAACATTAAAACCAAACCGAAACAAAAGCGCATAATTTTAATGATGCGAAAACCACGGCTACTTACCTCAGAAGCTGATAGCGATTCTTTCACTCGGGGAGACTAAAAGAAATACAAAAAAGGCTTATTAACTCAAAACTTGCGTTACTTGTCGTTCCAAACTGCACTGAATGTTGCAATGCAAGTAAACTCCATTTCATTCAGATCCATTAAGTCACTGGTAACTCAACTGACAGTTTTCTGGAAAAAGAAAACATTATGCTCTTGTATTCACTGTCCGGAGAGCCTTTAAAACATCAATGTTCTGCAGTATTTTACAAGCAAATATAATTTGACTGGGTTTTCAGGGAGGTCACACTCCTCAAAGTACGATTCTTTCTACTAATCACAAACATATTTTGTCCATAATATCCTAGACCGAATGCAAGCCTTCAAGCTCATTATCCAACACACCCTCAAAGCAGACTCATTTGGATCATGGGCTTGAACTGGAGCAAACTCCCGAGTCAAAACTGAAAATTTTGGCAAATTGACAATCTGCCATTTGAAAATCTAAGCTAAACTTATTTAGTAAACCATAACAGTTAGTAGTGATTCTGGATACAGGAAATGGAGACTACAAAAACAAAACAAAACAAAACAATCTCTTAACATAGCTCTACACAAATACCGGTTTACGGTGAATTCTACCAAGCATAACTTTGGACTACGTAAAGGTCAGCTTCGGGTCTTTAAGCTTTCCTCACTATTTCTCTAAAGAGAATCGAGATAATACATAGCACCGCAAGTTTATGGCCAAGCCGAGACCCGTCTTTTTTAAAACGTTATGTTTGGAAATAATTTCAAACGTACAGAACTTTCTGTCAGAATGAGAACAGCACAAAGGGCACAAGTATCCCTTTGACCCAGCTTCACCCATCGTTAACTTTTTTCCTCACCTGCTTTAGTGCAGCTGTTCACTTTCTCTCTTTTTATTTTATTTTTTATTTAAAAAAAATTTCTTTTTTATGTTTTTTATTTATTTTTGAGAGACAGAGAGAGACAGCGCGAGCAGGGGAGGGTCAGAGAGAGAGGGAGACACAGAATCTGAAGCAGGCTCCAGGCTCTGAGCTGTCAGCACAGAGCCTGATGGAGGGCTTGAACCCATGAACTGTGAGATCATGAACTGAGCCGAAGCCGGACGTTCAACCAACTGAGCCCCCCAGGTGCCCCTCTTTCTCTCCTTTTAAATACATCCGATTTAGTCAGTCACATCGCCCCTGCACTGCCCGAGGCTAGCTGCACGGACTGTGGCCCCTTCCCACGGCACCATCACGGCGCACCTCCTAAGAAGGGGACACTCTCTTCTCTTACTTCTCACCACCACAGTTACCGACGTCAGTAAATTTCACAACAATGCTCATTTCCATCAGCTAGTCAAGGCATTTGCCAAGTTGTCCAGAATGCGGTAAGATTCTTCCCCTTGCAACTCGTAGGCAATCTGTGGAGAAGACACTTCAAGACCCTGAAAATACTCTGCTTATCAAAAATGTCCCCTACACCGAAATCAGAAACAAAAACAAAAACAAAAGCCCTCCCCTATCCTTAGCATCGCTGCTGATCCTTGCCCTCCAGGACTCCTGCACATTTACCCGTCAGCGCTGGGATTTGCTGGAATGAAAAGCCATCCCTTCCCCCCACTTACTTATCTACCTGTTCATTGCTGGCACAGACTCATAAGACTCCTGTTTTATAAATGGTGTGAGATTTATTACTGCACGTAAGGGTTTCGATAGTTAAATTCTAAGTTGGTCAGTGGGGCTCATTCAACCTGGGCCTTGTACTATTATGACTTTTTTTTTTAAATAAAACACTTCTCTTTCTGAAAAAAGAAGATATTCCACATTCATCTTGTACTTTCCTGTGTGGGGCCTGGAATCAGCTACTTCTCTAAGGTGCTCTTGCTCCTTTAGGACAAAATGGCATTGGGGACCAAGGTCTGGGCGTAAAGTGTGCTCACTGTTGTCGTCCTGACTGACCGCACACCTGGTGACCTGTGACTAGATGCCAGGGGCAGTGAGCAGTCCCTCGCTGCGTGCTGACAACGCTGTATTTTATAAATCTTGCAGAGCTTTGTTCTGGAATAGAGTCAAGTTCCTTGGGAACAGTCTAATCCTGTGGGATCGGGCTGTGTGAGTCGTGAGGTGGAGCCAGAGCAGTGCCCAGCCTGGGGCTCTGTGTTCCCACCACGCAGACCCGCGCTCTGAGGACGCTACTGGGACTCTCCAGAGTCACGGGCCCCCGCACTCTGGCCGCTGGAAGCAGGCAGCATCACTGGCTCTCTGAGGGGTTTGCCCACACGCGGTCCTGGAAGAGCACCCCACTGAGCCCCACAAGGGACCCTCTGCAGACATCGGAGCTGCGCTGTGGGCGGTGCTCTCCTCCCTGGGTTCTCTCTGCTGTCGTCTCCCTGGACTCTTAGCCCTATGTCCTCAACTCAGGGAAACACTCTTCAAGCCATAATGAAGGGAAGAGTCAATCAAATAAAACCGCTCCAGAACTGACAAAAATGGAAGGAGGAATAGAAAAGGACATTGCAAATAATTATTCTATGTCTACTATAGTTATAATACACATTATCTTCAACAAGTTAGGGAGAGACATGAAAGTATAAAAAGGAACAAGCACACAACCAAGCTTCGAAAACACTACAGTGTCCGTGATATAAAACAGACCGAAGCGGATGCACAGCAATCAGGCGTCCCAGAGGAAACGGTGAACGAATCTGAAGGCCCACAATAGAAACTGTACAAGAGGAGACTGAGCAAAAAGATAATTTTTAAAACAAGAAATCAGTGAACTGGCAGACAATTTTAAGCAGCCTAATATACAGGTTACTGGACTCTCCAAGGTGCATGAGGGGCAGAAAAAGGATCTGAAAACATAATCCACACGCGATAGGAACCCGTACGCCCACAGGTCGGCGAAGGCCCGCGCACGCCCGTCAGAATCCAGCCGCTCAGAGAACCATCCAGAACGAAGAACAACGTCTAGAAGCAGCCAGTGTAAGAGGACGTGCAGTTACAAAAGGACAGAAGGCAAGGCTCCTGGTCTCTGGACGGAAACCAGGCAAACAAGAATACAGTGAAACACCACCTTCAAAATACTAACAGAAAAAGCTGATGATTCTAAAATTCTATATCTAGCAAAAGTGTCTTTTCAAAACAATGGTGAAATAGAGACAGTTTTGGACAAAAAAACCTTAAAGAAATCATTTTGAATAAATAGTCTATTTTGAATATGTGCTGAATTTTGTAAAAGTTTTTTTTTGGAACATATGAAAATAACATTATGACTTGTTTTCTCTTTAGGGCTATTAGTATTACAAGATTTCCTAATACTGAACCATCCCTCACCCTACCCCACTGGATCCCAGGACAAGGAGTTCAACGTAGTTCAAGATAGTCTTAAAAGCCCTTCCTTTCACAAAAGAATTCATGGCATCGAAAATGGCTATAAGAATAAGATGAAAAATGCAGAAAGCTACTTAGTTTGAGAACAATGTGTATAATTTTCTACGCTGTTTTCGTATCAGTGTATTAGGTTATAAAAACCTGTAGGTATTTCAGAACTACAAAATTTTAAGTAAATTTCTCTAATAGGTTGCTAGAGGGTAACAATCAGACACTGAAACACTGTAACTTATCTTCCCAAATATATGTTGTCAGAGGAAAAACTGTCAACTCTTTCCTAGGAGGCTAGAACTACAAGATTCATGGACCTCTTGCCCCTCCCCGATCACGTCAACTGAACACTACACAACAAGACCCGGGTAAGGAGGAATCCTACGAAGAAGTAAGGAGAAGGTCTCCTAAGGCAGTCTCACATTTTAATAAACTCACAATCGTGTGTAGACAGATGTGTGCATCTGTTAACTCCTGAAGAGCTTTCCAAGGTTAGACGTCATAAATTTTGCCAATTTTCATTGGCCGAGTCTTTACAAACTTAGCTCTGCAAAAAGCCTAGACTCAAAGACTTCAGCTGACGAGACCAACAAAGCCTCAGTGTTGCCCAGTGAATCCTAAGTTCCACGACCAAGCAGACCTGACCCAGGCGGACACACCACCTGCCGCCACTCGTGCCGCCCTGGCTCCAGGCGGTCAGAGCGGTGCTGAGCCTCACACAGTACCGGTTCTCACACACGTTTCTGCTCGTAGGAGAGAGTCCAAACAACCAACTGGAGGCACTAACTGCAGGCAAGGGTGACGGAACAAAACCAAAACAAGACCTCTGTCTACAGACACACAGACACACAGAGACAGACACACAGACACAGAGAGACAGATCACACACACACACACACACACACACACACAAAGAGACAGATACACACACACACACACAGACACACAGAGACAGACACACAGACACAGAGAGACAGATACACACACACACACAAAGAGACAGATACACACACACACACACACACACACACACACACACACACACACACCCTCCAGGATACACCAGCTGAAGAAAGGGACACTGGTCTTCAGGCAGAGGGTTAGCCGACTTCAGGGGAAACAGCTTTGATTGTTAGTCTTTCAAGTTCCATAATCTCTTCTCCTGCAGGGTCTAGCCAGCCGTTGGGCCTATCCAGTGAATTCTCACCCTAGACACAGCGGTCCCCCTCTCCGGATTCTGGCCCTTTCCAGAGGCCTTAAGTACCATGTCCAGGCAGACGTGTCCGTCCCTTTCCCTGCAGTCAGTAAGTCGCTCAAGGAGACCGCACCGCCAGCACGAGTGCTGCTCACACCTCAGCGGCCACGCCGCACGGATCCAGGGAGCACAGCGAGTCTTGGAGGCTCCGGACAAGGAGAGCGCGAGCTAGGCGCACGGTTTCTCAGCACTCACCCTGAGTTGCGAGATGGCCGCCTTCCCTTCCTCACTTTCTTCATCAAATTCGTCGTCGCTCCACTCCCAGCCACCGTCTTCGGTCTTGTGAAGGCGGCCGCTGGACCCTGGCACCCTCCGGACCTGCAGGGCAGGAGGACATGTGGGTGACGGCGTGCTCGGCCCCCACTACCCATACCGCACGCAGCCTGGGCTCCAGGACGGGGCTCCACTCCCAGCGCCGACCTGCCCGAGGCTTCTAGGCTCGTGAGCCCAGAGACCATCCGAATCCTTCTCACGTGAAGTCACAGACCAACTCTTACGAACGGTTCATGTTCCAAGAGGTGTCAACATTTTTTTCGGCCCCCAAAATAAATCAATCCAGATTCTGCTGTTTTCTTTTTAATTTTAAAAATCACATTTACACCTGCAGCTTCAAGAGTACTAAAGCTGCGCACATTAACCAAAACCATGCATTTCTCAAGTTTTGTCAAGAAAAACAGCCATTTCCCAACCTTTATCCCCTTACAGGGAGGCACTTTCAACTCATGTTAGCTTAGTCTTTTTAAATTAGTACTCGTCTCTCTAAGAATGTGCTCTTATTATTACCCCCTTGAATTTTTGGTTTTGTCTACTGGACGTCAAACTATAAAGGATGAGAATTTAATCCTATTATTGACCCTCCTCTTTTCTAAAGATACACTGTGATTTTGATTAAATCAAAATTCTGCGTCTCCATGACATGAAACAGTTAAGCCTTATCGTACATTACAATCACTTTCTTCTCACGTATAACTTTTTTGTTTCCCTCGGAGTTAATATTTGCTTATTTTTATGTGCTTGTCATATTTATCGCCAAATTCTCTGTAAATCTCCTCTCACCACATTCACATCCATGATGAAGGACTCATCAGGACCACCTTCCTGAGGAAGACCCTCACCAGAGCCTCCCACCCAGACTGGTTTCACACCAGCTGTGGACGTCAGACCTCACTCTCTCACGAGCCAGAGGGCCACGTTTCCTGGATCTCATGACTCCCTTGTTCTCAGGTTAAGCACTTCCTCCATTATTAGCAGCGCACATTAACCAAAACCATGCATTTCTCAACCTCCTCGACTCCATCCTGCACTTCACAAAGTTTGCCTGGTTAAAAAAGTCTGGTTTCGTAGAAACACTTTCGTTCATCTTGTTGTACACGACCACTTCACGGTGATCCAGCTTCCAGAGGAGCAGCCCGGACCCCTCTCCCTTCTGCGGAAGCTTTTCCTTTGCCTCCAGTATTCCGAGCCAGCCAGCATGGCGATGTGTCTGAGTGCTGGTCTATTTCCATTCAGTGCACTAGGTACCTGGGCTCTTTCAATCTGGAGATTCATGACTATCCGTTGTGGAAAGTTTTCTTGAATAATTTCTTCAGTGACTTCTCTTCTTCTGGTTTTTTTTGGTTCTGCTTTGCGGGAACTCTTTACTCAAAGACTGAGCCCTCTCAGATGACCCCCTCGTGTTGTGGTCTTTTTCTCTTGTTATCTGTCTCTTAGCTCTTTGAGGTCTGTTTTCTGGGAAATTTCCTCAGCTGTATCACATAGCGTGTGTATTGAGTATTTTCATTTCTTCTCTGATGTTTTCAATTTCCAAGAGCTTTTTGTTCATGGAGACATCACTGTCTATATGCTCCTTTTCTAAAGTAACAGCTTTAGGGGTACCTGGGTGGCTCAGTTGGTTAAGCATCTGACTTCAGCTCAGGTCATGATCTCATGGTTTGTGGGTTCAAGCCCCGCATCGGGCTCTGTGCTGACAGCTCAGAGCCTGGAGCCTGCTTTGGATTCTGTGTCTCCTTCTCACTCTCTCCCTGTCCCCCACTCATGTTTTCTTTCTCAAAAGTAAATAAACATTAACAAAACACTTAAAGTAATGGCTTTATTGATATAATTCATAGGCCTTATAATACCACTTAAGGTATATAATTCAACTAGTTTTAGTAGATTCAAAGTTGTGAAACCATCTCTGCAATTAAATGTTATGTCACTTTCCTCACTCCTCTATGCCGCAAAAAATACCACGTAACCATTAGCGGTCACTGCCCATTTCTGTATAATCCTTCCGGTCCTGGGCAACCTTCAGTCTACTTTGTCTCTGGACATTTGCCTACTCTGGAATTTTCACATAAACAGAATCAGATAATATGTGGTCTTTTCTAACCAGCTTCCCATGATGAGTATACTGTTGTAAAGGTTCATCCACGCAAGGACACGGATCAGTACTTCCTTTTCCTGATGAGTAATACTTCACCATACAGACACACGCCATCTTACGTATCTGTTCGCCAGCAGGTGGGGAATGAGGTCGTTTCCGTGGTCGGGTTATGATGAACGATGCTCCGGGAACATCCCTGCACGTCGCCACGAGTGCGGGTCCCCAGTTCCCCAGGCGGGCCGGGGGCCGGGCCGCTGGGGTCGTCTTGTGAGAAGCCGCCAGGCTACTTTCTCAAGTGGCCGCACCGTTTCCCATTTTCACCACCAGCGTGGGAGGGCTCGTTTCCCTAGGTCTTTATCAACACCTGCTGCTGTCTGTCTTCTTTATTGTAGTTGACCCGGGGGCTTCCTTGTTTCTGTGCCGTGTGAGGAAAGGGTGCAGCTTCACAATTCGCTCTGGTAGCTGCAGTCATTTAACAGAGTCTAGAATTAATTCTTCAATTGTGTGTCACACCTTTTCATTCGAGTAGACAGCTCACGTAGGCCTGCCGTAGACTAACGATATTTGATGAGTACATGTATCAAAGGATGCTAAAGACAGGATCGAGAAAGATGAGTAACACACTATTAACAAAGAATTACTTAACATCTACTTTCAAACTTCAACCAACTTCCTAGGAACCTGGAGGGAAGTCCCCATTTACCTTTTTAGCTCTTTCAGAAATAGTTGGTGCCCTCTGCAGTATTTTTTCTTGAAGAAATTCTTTATTCTGCAGAGGAAAAACACGTTTTCTTCTTAAAAGAAGCGTTTACTGAACCATAGTAATTGACACAGCATATTCACTTCAACTAAAACGATACAGTAACTGTTTTATTAAAAATCTGATGAAAGCTCTATTCTTTACTCTGAGGCTCCGTTAGTACAGGCCTGCCGTGGCCTCACACACGGAGACCGGGCTCTCGTGACCCGGATGAATATCATCAGCACACAGTCTGCCTGACCCCAGGTCCTGGAGGGTCGTGGGCCCACACTTCACACTGCAGTAGGACCCCACTGACCTGTCTTCTTGGGGAAATGAGAGGTTTACCAAATTCAGCAGGAAAACCTCTGAAACGAGAGTTCGGTGTTTTTCGCAGACCGTGTTTATAATGGTAATGTTCACTGTTCTTGTTACAAGTTTAACCTGACGTTTAAATTAACTTATATGAAAAATACCTTTACCAATTCTAAAGCATGTGTCTTAATTGCCAAAGGCTGTACACATAATGCTCCCAGCAATGATCTGATCTGCCATCACCTTTCCAAACATTATCATCTTAAGATAGAGCAGCTTCTGAGTGCTGAGTCTAATTTAGGTAACTGGGGTGGATCACACGAACGCGTAAAATCAAAAGTTAGAATTTCCTACCTTTGCTTTTTGGAAAAATTTGTGCCTTAACAGTTCTGCTGCTGTTGGTCTAAAACCAGAAAAGAACGTTTTAATAGTTAATTCAAGTGTAACTGTACGTTTCCATCTTCAAAAATGAGAAAATGATTTCGTGAGCTGCAAGATAAAATCTGTGTTGTCCACTTTCCTCAATGGGCTAAGAAGCAAAAAGCAGGATAAACTTGGCACAACACATTGAGTAGAGAAGAAAACTCAAATAGAAATATTCTGATAATAATTACTGCAGGTTCTTTGCAAAATGCATTAGTGAAAAATATTTCTGCTGGAATCATGATTTCTTAGTGCCTTTCCATATCCTTGCTGATATTTTCCCAAGAGTATTATTTCCCAATAACATAGACAATAGCTACGTTAACAAGTCACACAAATAAATTTAATCTCACAAAGAGGAAATGGACCAAATCAAGTGCTGTGCTTCTCGCCCTGTGGCTGCTTGCCAGCCTTCACCTAGATAAATCCATGTTCTTAAAAATAGGTCTGCTAGGCGCCTGGGGGCTGTTGGTTAAGCGTGTCCGACTCGATTTCAGCTCAGGTTGTGATCTCACAATTGTGACACTGAGCCCTGCGTCAGGCTCAGTGCGGGGTGTGGGGCTGGTTACCATTCTCTCTCTGCCTCTCCTCTGCTTGCACTCTATCATACTCACACACTCACACACACACACACACACACACAAATAGATCTGTTTCCTTAAAAAAATGGAAGATTCTAAAAGTAATGCATATATTCCCCAAATTGAATCTAAATTCAGTTTTTAAACTCAACTGTACAGAGAAAGGCATCATCACTGTCAATTGTACACGCTTTTAAGCAGTATGGCTGAGAATAAAGAATAAATAACACTATACTTCAGAGACTGAACCCAATTACACCCCACGACTATGCAACACTGAACAAATCTCCTCTCGAAGGCTCTGTGTTACCCACTCAAGCCCCTGAACGCAGAGGTTCTTAAATGTCACCTTGCGCTATTCTATCTGGGAGTTTCAAAAACAAACCCCAATGGCCAGGCCGTACCCCATACCAGCTAAAGGCAACTCTGTGGGGGGCGCCAGTAGTTTTTAAAATTCCCCAGGTGACTGCAATGTGCATTCACGCTTGAGACCCAGGGCCTCCAGGAAGATGGGAATGCAGATCTGACTGTGCCCGGCAAGCTGAGCGGAGACCCTACCCGTCCCACATCCTCATTCAGTCCAGAGCTCCATGTGGCCGCGGTTCGCACGGCACCGCTTCTCATGATTCGTCCCTTTCTTCTGGGTTCAGTTCCTCTTTCTAAAGTACTATTTATGTACGGATATACATATATACCTATATCATTTTTTAAAAATCCAAGTTAGCTAGCATGTACCATCATGATGACTTCAGGAAAAGAATTCAGTAATTCATCACTTCCATGTAACACCCAGTGCTGAGCCGACAAGTGCCCTCCTTAATGCCCATCCCCATTTATCCCCCCCC
>NC_043704.1:153472235-153473381 GCF_006229205.1 Suricata suricatta
TTTTTAAAAACTCCTTCCGTGCTGCGGTCCGGGCCAGTTCCTGCGCACCGGGTGGTGTGCGTCAGAGCAGGGCTCTGCGGTCAGATCGCAGGGTTCCGCCTCTGGCTCCACATTTGTCAGCGGTGTGACTCCGGGCACCGGCACTTACCCTCTCTGACGCAGTGTCATTCGTAAGACAGCGCAGACAACAGTGTCACCCTCAAGGGACGGCACACAGTAAGACGATGTAGCCAAGGGTTTACCACAGTAGCTGGTCACTTGGTTAGCCGTCAAACATTTCTCTTTTGTGTGTGTTTTACTGGCTGTTCTGTTTACCAACCCATCTAAATGCTTTTCGTGACTTAGAAATATTCTGACAAGGTACAGTTTTGGCTTACAAACTGGAAATAGACGTTCTACAGCTTCTAGATGTTTTTCTTTTCTAAACACCTGGTTTACTCTGAAGGACTCTTAGGCTCACAGAAGAGACGCAAAGGCCCTAGAGCGGTCCTGCAGACCCGTCCCCAGCGCCCTCGTGCTAACATTTCACATGACCACGGTAGTTACCACGATACCGTGCACACGGAAAACACTAACCTTGCCATACCATTAATTCTTGACTGTATTTTAAAAAATATTTATAGTTATTTATTTTTGAGAGAGAGAGAGACTGTGCCCACAAGCTGGGGAGGGCAGAGAGAGAGGGGGAGACACAGAATCCGAAGCAGGCTCCAGCCCCCGAGCTGTCAGCACAGAGCCGCTCAGAACCACAAACCATGAGATCACGGACTGAGCTGGAGTCAGGCCCTTACCTAACTGAGCCCCCGGGCACCCCAATCACAGCCTTTACTGTGTTAATACTGGTGTAACACTATGAATTATCGACTTTACTCAGACGTCCCCAGGGTTGGACGGACAGTCTCCTTCTGGTCCACAGGCTAATTCGGGACACCGCGTTCCACTTGGTCTCCCTGTGCCCTTAGTCTCCTCCAGGGCGGGATGGCTTCTGTCACCCGTGGTCAGGGAGTCTAGCATGTTCCCCAGTGTGGGGGTGTCTGCCGTCCTCTCCCTACAGACGGGAGCTAAGGATCTGGGGAAGGAACACACACAGGGCACGCGCCCCTACCTCCCACCAGGGAGTATTCGGCAATCTACGTGTCGTGTTCC
>NC_043704.1:153473481-153492770 GCF_006229205.1 Suricata suricatta
TGAGGCTGGCCTGGGTCGCTGTGAGGCTGGCCTGGGTCACTGTGAAGGAGCCGCCCGCCACTCCTCCCCACCCTGAAGCCACTATTTCCCTTTTCCATACACTATGCATCAGAAGCAAGACTCTCAGTCTAGCCTAGACTCAAGGGAGCCCATGAAGTTTTACATCCTTGTGATTGTATTTCTCATTTCTAAGCAGCTTCATTTGTTTTCTTGGTCATAGCCACGTTCTTTTCTTATGGTTCTGATTTCTTCCGTTAGGATTTAATCATTTTAAGCATACTTATTTTATAGACTCTTCGGGTGTCTCTGCGTTATCCACAGCTCCCGGAGCACTAATTCTTCTGCCTGCTGTGTCTGCGGACCTCACTTTGTGTTTTATAATGTCGGGCTGTGAGCTCTTCAACGGGGCGTTATCTGCAGAATCTCCTGGACCTACAGTGTGGAATAGTTTGAAGTGTACAGTTTTCTAGTTGCTTCTGTCAGAAATAAAACTGGCTTGGCAATACTTTTTCTTTCCTCTCTAATCTTGTGGGCTCCTGGATAATACGGGTAGTATAAATCCAGACTGTCAAAGCACACGATGTCCAGGTCAGAGGGTCTGATTATTCAAGAGAAATTTCTGTCGTGTCGTGGTGATGACGGACACATACTGTTTTCCGGTCTATCCCTTTGCTCAGAGGCCAGCTTGTGGAGGTCTTAGACTTAAGCAGGGATCCCAGTTTGGGGCCCTGGGGCTGGACCCAGTACCTCATTTCCCGGCCCACGTGGGAGTGTCAAATCTAACTGAGCGGGTTATTAAAGTGAACAGGGTCCGCTGGCGGCAGCCACAGGATTAGTTCACGACATTTCTTCTCTGATCCAGGGCTCCCCCGTCATTTCTGACACCTGAGGGCCTCCCTTCATGGCGAGCTTACCTCCGGATTTGGCTGTTATTTTTAAGTTTGATAAATTTATTCAGCATTTATAGATGTTTGTAACAAAAGAGTCCTGTTATTTTAGTTAATTAACTAAAGCGGAAGCAAAAGTCTCCCTGTTTTATACCAATTTGCTCAGAAACAAAGTTTTACCAGCACAAGTTTGACTTCTGCTGCTTATTCTTCTCACCCTTTCCAATACTGCCAACGATAAATTCTGAAGCCATATTAAGTGTACTAAAGGCATAACTAAGGATGTCAACTGAATCTTTTATTTTTGTTGATTTTTACAGAAATCAAAATTTAAAAACTCTGAGCGCTAAAAAACTGAGTGGAAAATATATGTGAAGTTGAAAAATGAGATTTATGGGGCGCCTGGGTGGCTCAGTCGGTTAAGCGTCCGGCTTCGGCTCAGGTCATGATCTCACGGTTCGTGGGTTCAAGCTCCGCATCAGGCTCTGTGCTGACAGCTCAGAGCCCGGAGCCTGCTTCAGATTCTGTGTCTCCCTCTGTCTCTGCTCCTCCCCTGCTCACACCCTGTCTCTCTCTGTCTCAATAATAAATAAACATAAAAAAGAAAAAAGAAAAAGAAAAATGAGATCGAGAAAAAACTGAACCCTAGTTCAGAATCAGAAGTTCTGAATTCAAGTCCCACCTCAATGACTAGGTAGCTGGCCGACCCCACAGATAAAAGGTTGTACTCAGTGACCTTCAACATTATTTGAGCCTTTAATTGATAAAGACACACACATTAGACCATGTTTATTCACTGACTTGCCATCCAATCTGTCTAATGTAAACAAGAAATCGCTTTGAATCTTTGGGGCACGTATTAAAATCTTTCCAATAAGGAAATACATACATGATCATGTGGCGTTAGATGTAACATCGGCTACATGTTATTTCCTTTGGTATTAAAGCTGTCAACAGCAGTAAGATACTTGTCTGCTTACGACTTAAGTACAAATTGAAAACAAGTTCTCCCACTGACTTGTTATTTTATTAGCACAAAGTTCACAGCGACAAATTTATAAAAACTTAACCAGGAAATAGCTGAACTATTTAGAATACACACTGTATACTAAAAAGAAGGGAGAAAGGAATTAATTCATTTCCAATCTAGTGTGATAGTCTCTGTATATTTTTCTAAAGCTTATACTTAAGTAAACATATCTGAATACGCAGAAATAATTTCCTGCACATAAATGTGTGTCTGCGGCCCTGAGACTCCCCACAATGGTTACATGTTTGATGAAGACAAACATAAGCTTTATCTCATATTTTACCTTTTTTCTGGATCCTTTTGAAGGCACAATGAAATCATTTTCCTAAATGATTTTCCGTATTTTTTCAGCATTTCCTTATCTTGAACGCCCGTTTCCAGACAAGGAGGATCATTCTGTAGCGTCAGCATTAAAACCTGGAAGAATTTTCGGTAGGACATAAACTCGCGCGCACTCAGGGCGGGCCGCGGCCAGGGCCCTTCAGGCCCGCGCCCTCCCAGTCCGCGAGGCGCTGTGCTTTGGGAAGGCTCACATCTAGCCCGGCGCCTGGACGGCACTGTCATTTAGGTCTTTTCCACACAAGTGACCCCCTGCAGACAGCTGGCTCCCCAGGCTGCGGGCCGCGAGGGCTCAACAGCGTTAGCGACGACTGTCCCTTAGGGGGAAACCTTTCTTCACGAGGCGCCCGGGGGCCCAGTGTGCTCAGTGTCCCTGCGGCACACGTCACGCTCTCAGGGTTGGGGGGCTTGAGCCCCACACAAGGCTTTGCGCTCCCTGAGCAGAACCTGACTTGGAGTCTCTCTCTCTTTCTCTGTTTGCCCGTCCCCTGCTCGTGCTCTCTTGCTCTGAAAATAAAGAAAATAAAAGAACCTTTTCTTCAGGTCCTCTGTCCTCATTCTTTTTTTTTTTTTTGAGACAGAGAGAGAGAGAGAGAGAGAGAGAGAGCGAGCGAGCACACAGGGGAGGGGCAGAGACAGAGACAGAGAATCCCAAGCAGGTTCTGCCCTGTGAGCACAGAGCCTGGCGTGGGGACTGAACTCCCAAACAGCGATATAATGACCTGAGCTGAAATCAAGAGTCGGACACGTCACTGACAGCCACCCAGGTGCCTCTCTGTCCCCATTCTTACACTGACAAACTACTTTACAACCAGTAAAGTCAGGGCGCCGGGGTGGCTCAGTCCAGCCCAGGCTGCGATCTCACAGTTCGCGGGTTCGAGCCCCGCGTCGGGCCTGCAGCTGTCAGCCTGTGGGTGCGGAACCCACCTGGGGTCCTCTGTCCCCTCTCTGCCCTTCCCTCGCTTGCACTCTCTCAAAAATATACATTTAAACACAAATAAATAGAAGTAAAATTGCAGCAAAATAAAAACAGTATTAATAAAAGCATGGCAAGACAGTGTGAGCTGCTGACTGAGTGTTCCCGGCCCCCCTGTAACAGGCCCTCTGTCACCGGCCTCCTCTTCCCGCTGCTCCTACCGCACGGGCCCCGACGGGTGCCTGCCTCCCAGGCCCGCCGCCGTTTCCAGTTCGCTCTCTTCTGCCTTCTCTGTAGTAACTATTTTGATTATTCTGTCCCTCCTAAATCTCTTCCTTCTTTGTAACGACGGTCATTACCTACATGGTGGCATTTGGGGTGAGTTGTGTTTTTCTAGACTGTGTGGCTTTTTTATAAAAGCATAAGCCATTTTTCTTTCTTTTTTTTTTTAAGTTTATTCGTTTATTTTTGAGAGAGAGAACACGCATGGGGGAAGGGCAGAGAGAGAGGGGGAGGTCCGAAGACAGGCTCCAGGCTCCGAGCTGTCAGCACAGAGCCTGACACGGAGCCCGAACTCACAAACTGTGAGATGACCTGAGCCGAGGTCGAATGCTCAACCCACTGAGCCCCCAGGCGCCCCATAAGCCAAGCCAATTTTCTGAACACAGAGTCAACACTAAAGGATACAGAGGGGCTGCAGCCACAATTAATACTTGCCTTTCAGAGTCGGTTTATATTTACAGAAATGGGATGAATAAGGGCTGGAGGTATCTCTCGTTTCGGGCGCAGAGGCTAACGTGTGTGCGCGTGGCTACGGTCTTGCCGCCACTGCCCGCGCTGGGTGAAGAGGGGGCCTCACCTCCTCCCCCACCCACCGCCTTTGAAAATGTAAACCTTCCTTTGTCCTCAAAATAGCTTCCCACTTTACAGTCATAAAAACGCACCCTTTTCCAATCCATTTACACTAGGATTAGTCTCTGCACGGAAACTGGGCCGGGCTGGGGCATGGGTGCTGGCTGTGAACCTCACCTTCATCGGTGGATATTTATGGTAAGGGGCCGCCCCGGTGGCCAGTTCAATTGCTGTGATCCCGAAACTCCAGATGTCCGCTTTGAAATCATAGCCTCGGACCTGCAAAGAACAGGAAGATGCACTGATTGCCACCCTGAAAGTACTTTTTATTTCATTTCTCTTTGTAGTAATCTCTCTACCCAGTGTAGGGCTTGAACCCACAACCCCAAGACCAAGCGTTACACGCTCTTCTGACTGAGCCAGGCAGGTGTCCCGAAAGCACTTTCAAAAGGAAGCTTCTAACATGTATCAAGAACCTGAAAGTGTTCATAAGCTTTTTTTTAATTAAAAAAATTTTTTTTAATGCTGGTTTATTTTTGAGAGAGCGAGAGCGAGAGAGAGAGAGAGAGAGAGAGAGAGAGGCAGAGCACGAGCAGGAGAGGGGCAGAGACAGGAGGCACAGAATCCGAAGCAGACTCTAGCTTCCGAGCTGTCAGCACAGAGCCCGACGTGGGGCTCAAACCCACAAACCCTGAGGTCATGACCTGAGCCGAAGCCGGATGCCCAACTGACTTGAGCTCCCAGGCGCCCGTGGACGTGTTCATAAGTGTTAAGCCAATAAAGTAATCCAGAGTAAGCAAAAGCTAGATATACTTGGTAACAGAAGAACAAAATGCAATGCAAATGAGGTTCCCCAACAATGGTGAGATTGTTAAGTACGGTACACTCAGGTCAGGGGAGTGCTACGTAGTCAGCTAAATGCACTGTTAATGCATTCTATATGAAAATATGGAAAACCACTTGTGAGAAAGCATTTGTGAGAAAAGAACACAAAATTCTTCACAAGTTTTGATAAATGTATATAATGCATTTATAATACAATGTATATAATGATAAATGTATAAAATGTATGTGTCTAAAAATTTTTAAAGCAGCGTAGGGGCAGAGAGAGAGGGAGACATAGAATCCAAAGCAGATTCCAGGCTCCGAGCTGTCAGCACAGAGCCTGAACGCGGGGCTTGAACCCATGAACCGCAAGGTCATGACCTGAGCCAAAGTCAGACGCTTAATGGCCTGAGCCACCCAGGGGCCCCCTTATTTGTCTTTTGTTAGAAAAAGAACTAGAACAAAATTGTTAGGCTCTAGTGGAAAGTTCTGCTTTCCAAATTCTCTACGGCATGGTACTGTTGTAACCTGTTCCGTAACTTAGTTTCTATGATGAAAAAAGATACAAGGGGTGTGAATATTTTCCAAGTTCTTAATGTGAATACGTTGCCAAATGTCTTCCCGTTTGTACTGTCATGAGCACGTTATAAAAGTAAATATTTTCCAGGGCGCCTGGGGGGCTCAGTCGGTTAAGCATCCGACTTTGGCTCAGGTCATGATCTTGTGGCTGGTGGGTTCGAGCCCCACGTCAGGCTCTGTGCTGACAGCTCGGAGCCTGGAATCTGCTTTGGCTTCTGTGTCTCCCTCTCTCTCTGCCCCTACGCTGCTTTAAAAATTTTTAGACACATACATTTTATAAATTTATCATTACGTACATTGTATTATAAGTGTCTCGCTGGCCCGGAACCAGGTGCGTGGGCTCCGCATCAGCATCGCCCGAGGGCACGAACACGTCCCCACCGACGGGGCGAATACGGGTGGTGACGGAGCGAGGGGTGGACTCGGCTCCACACACCGACCTCGGTAGATTTCTAGGACTGTGTGGAAGCACCTACAGGGCGCCGGCACCCGCTCCCTGGAGGTGAGGAAGGCAGGCTGGCGTGGGCGTACTTTACAAGACAGAACAGGTGGGGCGTGGAGGGAAGGATCGAGCACGAGGTCCTGGGACACACAAGGAAAGGCAGGAAAGAAGCCAGAGAAATGGGCCGGCAGGCAGGGGGGGAGTGAGGGAAGCAGGGAAACTGAGGCCGTAAGTCGAGGTGGACACGCCCAGCTGCCCCGAGGACGACGAGGGAGAAGAACCCGCGCTAACTCGAGGACAGCAGAGGCTCCGCGAGGCGCTGGATGACGGACGTCCCCGGGGCCGTTCCCCCGCGAATGGAAACGGAGTCGCGGGCAAGCCGGCCCTTCAGAAACCGGAGCAGTGAGACCACGCGACAAAGACGGGGTCACTCAATGTGTAAGTGGAAACTGCTCCCGAGCCGGTCAGTGTATTGCTGCTTGGGCTGTGTGCGGGCTTCGTGGACCACTTAATGAAGACCCCGAGGCTTTTTGCTCTTGCTGCTGGCGGCGGACGGGTGCCCGAACCCGGGGACAGAGACCCGGGTGTCCCAAAGCCGGCGCGGCACGCGCGCCTCCTCTCTGAAAGCCCCCGGAGGCCATCTGGCCTGCAGGGAAGGCCTGCCGTCGAGCCTGCTTCGGCGTTACCGAAGGAGACCCGGAGGGGCTCCCCTTTCGGGAAGAAAGGCAAAAAGTGGACCCAGGCCAGCGTCGGCGGCCACCCTGCCCCAGGACCCCGCGCCGGTCGGGGCGCCAGGGCTGGGGAGCACACAGCCGTCCGCTCCTTCTCCCCGTTTGTTTTGTGCCGCCCAGGGCGAGACGTGTGCCGTGGTGTCAGAAGAGCCCGAGAGAGGTTATTTTTTAGGTCTGGAAACGCTAAACAATTTTTCCAAATAAATTAGAGTAACTGCTTCCTCCTTTCACACCGTTTTGGCTCACGAGGGGTCTCCAGGGAAAAAACCGCGCTGCGGAGCTGGGGACCCGGGTACAAGCAGAAGCGGACGCTGCTCTGGGTTTCCGTTCTGTAACAAAACCCTAAACCATTTTTAAAAGACAAAAGACAAAGAGTACCTGTTCCATGACTTCAGGGGCCATCCAGCAAGGAGTTCCGACAAAGGTCTTTCTCACCTTATTTCGGGTAATATCACCACCAGTCGCTAAAAAAGCGCTAACCCCAAAGTCTGAAACAGATCCAACAGCAAGGCGTTAGAAGTGCGGCAGCTAACACAGTGAACGGGGAGATAATACAGAGACCTCTGCACGAACACACGGCATGTTCTCTTCTTTCCTCTGAGGCTCCTGCCTGTATTAGACACAAGTTAACACAGCACCATCTCGGCAGATTTTCCTCCTTCCTCCAACCCACTCTGGGAGCATCACCCTTCCAGACTAAAAGTCTGTGCCCGTTAGCAGCGGCCCCCCTCCTCCCCGGCCACTGGCAGCCGGGGTCCTAACGTTCGGCTGCTACGATTTTGAATACTCCTGAGGACCGCGAATAAGTAAAATCAGACACTGTCCGTCTTTTGTAGCTGGGTAATTTACTTAGCACAATGTCCTCAATGTTCATCCGTTTTGTAACATATTACGAAATTCCCTTAGTTGTTTTAAAAATTTTTTATATTTATTTATTTTTGAGAGACAGAGTGAGACAGAGTGTGAGCAGGGGAGGGGCAGAAAGAGAGGAAGACAGAATCTGAAGCAGGCTCCAGGCTGTCAGCACAGAGCCTGACACAGGGCTTGAACCCACAGACCGTGAGATCAGGACCCGGGCTGAAGTCAGACACTTAACACTGAGCCTCCCAGGCGCCCCACAAAATTTCCTTACTTTCCAGGCTGAGCATCTCACTGTATGTATACACCGTATTTTGTGTGTTTTTTCATCCGCTGATGGCACTGGGCTGCTTCCGCATCGGCCGTGGTAACGATGCTATGAAAATAGGTGTCCTAATAATCTTACGAGTCCCTGCTCTCGGTTCTTTGGGATTCTAAATGCAGAAGTGGAACTGCTGGATCGCACGGTACAGTCATTTTATTTGTTTATTTAGAACAGGGAGGGGGTGGGGGAGGACAGAGAGAGAGGGAAAGAGAGAGAGAGAGAGAATCCCAATCCCAAGCAGGCACCTTCATCTGAGGACTGTGAGATCTTAACCTAAGCCAAAACCCAGAGTTGGATGAAATCCAGAGTCCACACTTAACCTACTGAGCCATCCGGGCGCCCCACATTCAAGGGTTTAATCCACTTTGAGTTAATTTTTACCTGTGGTGTGAGACAGTGATCCTACCCAGCTTCACTTTTTTGCATGTGGCTGTCCAATTTTCTTAATACCACTTCATGAAGACACTGTCTTTCCCCATTTATGTCATTCGCTACTGTAAATAATGCTGCCGTGGACATGCAGATTTCTTTCTGAGTCAGAGCTTTCATTTTCCTCGGGTAAGTCCTCAGAGGTGGGATTCCTGGATCACACCACAGTTCTGCTGTCAGCTTTCTGAGGACCCTCCCTCCTGTTTTCCATTGGCTGCATCAATTTACAATCCCACCTACAGTGCAGAAGGTTCTGGCTTTCCCTCATTCTTGTCCATGCTTGTTATTTCCAGTCTTCTTGATAACCGTTTCTAACGGTGTGAGATATCTCGATGTGTGTGAGGTTCTGATTTGCATTTCCCTAATTACTCACTTATCTGTTGACAATTGTATTTCTTTTGTGGAAAAATGTATGTTCAGATCTTCTACCCATTTCTTAATCAGAGTGCTCATTAAAAAAATCAAGGGAGAGAGAGAGAGCACAAGTGGGGCAGGGGCAGAGAGAGACAGAAAAGGAGACACAGCATCGGAAGCAGGCTCCAGGCTCTGAGGTGTCAGCCCAGAGCCCGACGTGGGGCTCAAACTCACAAACTGTGAGATCATGACCTGGGCTGAAGTTGGACACTCAGCCGATGGAGCCACCCAGGCGCCCCTGTTCATTTTTGATATTGAGTTGTATGAGTTTTTTATATATTTTGGATATTAGTCCCTTATGAGATATATGATTTGCAAATGTTTTCTCCCATTCAGTAGGATGTCTTCTCATTTGATTTCCTTTGCTGTGCAGATAAAAAAAATTTTTTTTAATGTTTATTCATTTTTTGAGCGAGCAAGACACAGCACAAGTGGGGGAGGGGCAGAGAGAGGGAGACACAGAATCTGAGGCAGGCTCCTGGCTCTGAGCTGTCAGCACAGAGCCTGATGCAGGGCTTGAACTCATAACCTGTCAGATCATGGCCTGAGGGAAGTCAGTCGCCCAACTGACTGGGCCACCCAGCCCCTTGTGCAGACTACTTAAAAAGATTTTTTTAGTGTTTATTTTAGAAAGAGAGGGAGGGCAAAGAGGAGAAGTACAGAGGACCTGACGCAGCATCGGCTGACAGCAGAGAGTCCAATGCAGAGCTTGAACCCATGGACTGTCAGATCACGACCTGAGCTGGAAGTTGGGCCGCTGAACCGACCGAGCCCCCCATGCGCCCTGCTTACAGATTTTTCATCTCATATTCCTATTTGTTCACTTTTGCCTTAGTTCCTTTTGCTTTTGGCATCGGATTCAAAAAATCACCAAGACCTGTATCAAAGGTCTTGCCATCCTCGTTTTCTCCTAGGAATTTTATGGTTTCGTGGCTTACGGTCTTTAGTTCACCTTGAGTTAATTTTTGCATATGACGTAAGATGGTGTTCTGGTTTCATTCTTTACATGCGGCTGTTTGATCTCAACACCGTGTACTGAAGAGACTATCCCCCTTGTATACTTTTTTTTTTGGTATTTTTTAATGTTTTGTTTATTTTTGATACAGCGAGAGGGACAGAGTATGAGAGGGGGAGGGGCTGGGAGAGAAGGACACACAGAACCTGAAGCAGGCTCCGGGCTCTGAGTTGTCAGCACAGAGCCTGATGTGGGGCTCGAACCCACGAACGTTGAGATCTGACCTGAGCCGAAGTTGGAGGCCCAACTGACTGAGCCCCCCAGGCGCCCCTCCCCTTGTATACTCTTGACTCCTTTTTGGTAAATTGCTCATGTGTGTATGGGTTTATTTCTGGGCTTTCTATTCTCTACCACAAATCTATAAGTCTGTTTTTATGCAAATACCATACTGTTTTAATTAGTATAGCTTTGTAATATACTTTGAAATCAGGGAATCTGACGCCTCCAGCTCTGTTCTTTTTTTTTTTTTTTAATGTTTTTTAATTTATTTTTGAGAGACAGAGAGAGACAGTGTGAGCAGGGGAGGGTCAGAGAGAGAGGAAGATGCAGAATCTGAAGCAGGCTCCAGGCTCTGAGCTGTCAGCACAGAGCCCAGTGCGGGGCTTGAACCCACAAATCGTGAGATCATGACCTGAGCCGAAGCCAGACACTTAACCGACTGAGTCACCCAGGCGCCCCAGCTCTGTTCTTTCTTAAGATTGCTTTGGCTATTTGAAGATTTTTATGATTCCAGATATATATTAGGACTGTTTGTTCTATAGCTCCAAAAAATGCCATTATAATCTCAGTAGGTATTACACTGAATCGGTATACTGTTTTGAGGAGCACAGACATTTTAACAACATGAATTCTTCCAATTCATAGGCAAAAAATATCTTTCCATTTATGTCTTCAACTTCTTTAATGTCATGTAGTTCTCCATATACCGACCTCTTTGATTAAATTTATTACTAGGAATTTTACGTTTTTTGATGCACCTGTAAATAGGATTGTTTTCTCAATTTCTGATAGTTATTAATGGACAGAATGCAACAGATTTGCATGTGCTGATTTTGTATCTTGCAACTTTACTACATTTGAATATTCTAACAGTGTTCTGATGGGAGTCTTTAGGGTTTTTTATGTTCAATAGCAAGTCATCTGCCAATGAGGACAGTTCCACTTCTTGCTTTCTAATTTGGATGCCTTTAATTTCTACACGCGCCTAACTGCTCTGGCTAGTACTTGTGACTACTTTGAATACAAGTGGTGGGAGCAGGCATCTTTTTGTTTGTGATCTTACAGGAAATGCTTTCAGCTCACCCCTGAGTATAGTATTAGCTGTGGGCGAGGCACATATGGCCTTTATTATGTTGAGGTATGGTCCCTCTACACTGGCTTCATTGAGAATTACAAATGGATGTTGAATTTTGTCAACTGTTTTCTCCACATGTTGACATGATAGAGTTTTTATCCTTCATTTTGTTAATGTGTTATGTGTATCACATTGACTAATTTGCAGATGATGAACAAACCTTGCATTTCTGGAAGACCCACGTCGTCAAGGTGCATGGTCCTTTTAATGTCTTGCTGAACTGAGTATAGTAAGATCTGCTGAAGGGTTTTGTGTCCATGCCCCTCAGAAAACTAGCCGATAATTTTCTTTTCTTGCGTCATTCTTGTCTGGTTTTGGCATCAGGGTAATGCTGGCCTCATAAAATATGTCTAATAGAGTTCTTGCCTCTCCTTTTTTTTTTTTCCCCTTTTTTTGAAAGAGTTTGAGAAGGATTGGTATTAATTCTTCTTTCAACGTCTGGTAGAATTCACTAGTGAAGCTGGCTGGTACTAGAGGGTTGGGAGGTTTCTGATTACTGTCAACCATTTTACTAGTAATTGTTCTATTTAGGTTTTCTATTTCACCATGAATCAGTCTTGGTAGGTTGTTTCCAGAAACAAATCCATTTCTTCTAAATTGCCCAACTTGCTAGCATGTAATTGTTCATAGCAGTCTCTCATGATCCTTTCTATTTGTAACTTTTTTTCCATTTCCTTCAATCTTCTTTTTCTTGGTGAATCTAGCTAAAGGTTTGTTAATTTTATCTTTTCAAAGAGCTAACTCTTGGTTTTAATGCTCCCTTCTAATGTCATTATAGTCTCTCTTTTGTTTATTTCTGTACTAGTCTGTTATTTCCTTCCTTCTGCTAACTGGGTCTCATTTCTTCTTCTTTTTCTAGTTCCTTAGGGTATAAAGTTGTCTGAGACTTTTATTTCTTGGGGTAAGCATTTATCAACGATGTACTTCTCTTTTAGAATTGCTTTTGTTTTCAGAACCAAGAGATTGGTGATTTGGGCTGGGGATGAGGGTTGGGAAAAGAACTGCTTTTGTTGCGTCCAGTAAATTTCATATGTTACATTTCCATTTCCATTTGTCACAAGGTATTTTTTAAATTTCTTCTTTGACCCACTGGTTGATTAGTAGCATGTGGTTTAGTCTTCATACAGTCATAAATTTTCCCATTTTCTTCACATAGTTAATTTCTAGTTTCAGTCCACTGTGGATAGAAAAAAATGCTTGCTTTGATTTCAGGCATATTAAATTTATTAGGATGTATTTTGTGACCTAATACATGGTCTGTCGTGGAGAATGTTCCATGTGTATTTGAGAAGACGGTACACTCTGTTGCTTCGGGATGTGAAGTCTGAAGTGATGTCTTCTAGCGGACTTCTGTCTGGATGACCTACCGCTGATTTAGGTGAGGTCACTACTCTTATTATATTGCTGTCTACTGCTCCCTGTAGGTCTGTTAATACTTACTTTACATAATTAGATGCTCCTATATTAGAAGCATCATTTTTACATATTTTGTTTGGATTGGCCCCTTTATTAAACATCATTTAATGCTCTTCTTTACCTCTTATTACGGTCTTTGTTCTAAAGTCTACTTTGATATATCTACTTCACTTGTGATTTTTGCAGTTCGAGTCTTCTCTCTTTTCTTAGTCCATGGAGCAAAAGGTTGTCAATCTTGGAGACCTTTTCTAAGCATCACCGCCCTACTGCTTTTCTAGTCTCTATTTCCTTTACCTCTTCTCTAACTTGTATTATTTCCTTTCTTCTACTAGCTTTGAGTTTAGTTTCTTCTTTTTCTAGTTGATTTGCTATCTTTCTTATTTTTTAAGTATCTACAGCTATAAGCCTGCCCCTGGGCCAACAGTTGTGCCATGTCCCATAACTAGTGATTCTGTTCTCATTCATCTGTGTTTTGAGATTTCCCTCGTGAAGCTTTCCTTTATCCATCGGTTGTTTGAGTGCGCGTTATTTAATTGCTACAAATTAAACTGCTTAATGACAAACGTGTGTGCCGATCCTGTTGTGTCGTGTGTGCCGTTAGCTCTAGCGGGGGTCCGGCGGTAAGTCTTCCGGTTCCACACCTCCCGTCTGTTGCACCTGTTACTGAGAATGGGGTATGCAAGTCCCCCACTACTGATGAGGAGCTGCTTCTCCCTTCAGTTCTCTATTTCTGTCCTGTATTTTGTTGGCTATGTTATTACGCACGCAAATATTTATAGCTGTTGTATCTTTGTGCTGTACTGAACCTTTTGTTAATGTGTAATGTCCTTATTTGTTTTATATTTTAAAATGTTTTATTTCTGAAGGAGAGACAGAGCATGGGCAGGAGAGGTGCAGCCCGAAATGGGCTCCAGGCTCTGAGCTGTCAGCACAGAGCCCGATGTGGGGCTTGAACTCACAGACCATGAGATCATGACCTGAGCCGAAGTCGGGTGCTCAACCGACTGAGCCACCCAGGCGCCCCCCACCCATCCTTTCACTTTCAATGTATTTGTGTCTGGGATCTAAAATGTGTCCCTTACAGAGGGCATAGAACTGGATTGAATATTTTTTTGAATTTGTTTTGCCAATCCTTCCTTTGATCCTTGTAATCTACTTACATTTGAAACAACTACTGATAATAAAGCACTGATTTCTGTCATTATGCTGTTTTCTACACGTCTTCTAGTTTTGTCCCTCATTTCCCGCCACATTACTTTTGTTTAGCTGACTTTTTGTTGTGAAATGCTTAGTTTTTTTTTCTCATTTCCTTGTGCTTATATTCTGTAATTGTTTTCTTTTTGGTTACCATAGAGATTACATTTAACATTCTAAAGTTATCACACTTGAATATGAATTTAAACCAGCGTAGAGGTGCACGGATGGCTTAGTCAGCAGAACATGCAACTCATGATTAAGATCAAGGGACCATGAGTTCAAGCCCCATGTTGGGTATATTGATTGCTTAATTTAAAAAAAAATTTTTTTTAATCTTGAATTTACACCAGCCCAACTACGATAATACAAAATCTCTTCTCCTTTCTAGCACTATGCCCCAATGGTTGTTATCACAAAATTATAACTTAATACACAGTGTTCAAAAACACCAACTGGCAATTCTTCTAAATAAATTGGTCTCTTAAGCAGAAAATACGTTTTGGATTTAGAAACCAGTTAATAGTAATAACTTTTAGGCCACCGCACATATTCACGCACAGAACAAGAAGTGAAGTCACAATCCAATGTTACAGTGATACTAGCTTTTATACTTGCCCATGTCTTTACCTTTATGAGACCTTTCTACCTTCCTACTGCATCGAATCTCTGTCTAGTGTCCTTTCATCCCACTTTGCAGGACTCCTGGGAGCACTTCTTGCAGGCAGATCTATCGGAAACAAATTTCCTCGGCTTCTGTTTATTTGGGAATGTTTTGATTTATTCCTTGCTTTTAAGGAGGATTTTTACCAGACACAGAATTCTTGATTGACAAAAAAATCTTATCATTTTAAATATACTGGCCCCGCCTTCTGGCCTCCAAAGTTTCTGATGGGAAATTTGCTAACTGCCTTATTGAGGGTCTCGTGATTGTGATGAGTCATTTCTATCTTCCTGCTTTCAAGAGTCTTTGTCCTTGGCTTTCGTAAGTTTGATTATACTGTGTGTGTGTGTAGGCCTCTTAGAGTTCACCCTACTTGGAGATCGCTGAGCTTCTTGGATGTTTATATCTGTGTTCTCCATCAAGTTTGGAAAGTTTTCGGCCATTATTTATTCAAATATTCTCTCTGCTCATCTCTCCTTCTGGGACTCCTACATGTGGACGGGTCTGCTTGATGGCGGCCAACAGGTCCTTCGAGCTCAGTTCACTTTTCTCCAGTCTTTGTCCTTTCTGTTTCTCAGACTCTGTAATTTCCATTTTCCTACTTTCACAGTCATCAGTTCTTTTCTCAGCCAGCTCAAATCTGCATTTGAATTCTTCTAGTGAGTTTTCCATTTTCTAGTACAAGTTATTGGACTCTTCAGTTCCAGAATTTCTTTTTTGTTTTTAGGTTCTCTGTCCTTATTCCTAGCTCCATTTTATTCGCACATGATTTTCTTGGTCTAGAGATCTGCTGATAGGTCTTTTTCAGTGACAGTTTCTGTTATTTCCTCTGAATGGGCTATACTTTTCTGTTTCAGTGACTGCCCTGTGATTTTCCTGTTAAAAACTGGACATTTGAATCTAATGATATGGCAATTCTGGAAATCAGGTTCTCTCCTTTCCCAAAGGTTGAGGTCTTCGGTTACAGGTTTTCTGTTGGCTGTGAGACTGCCTCTGTGTCAAGCATCAGCCTCAAGTGGTCACACGCTCTTCTCGGTACTCGTCTGTACCCTTTCGTGTACTGTGCAGTCCGTTTCCAAGTTTTCCCATAAATGTGGCTGTGTTTTAATGCCCGGCTCCAAAAATGGGGAGAGGAGAAAAACTAAAAGAAGGAAAAAAGATGCTGGCCCGTTAAGTCCCCTGGAAGGCACCTGGGGGGGTGCACAACACTGGCCGTCTCCCTCTTCAGCTGCACCACTGTGATCAGAAGCAGCAGTCCGTGATCAGCACACAGATCCGTGACATTGAGAAGACAGGGTCGCCGTGGGTCACACAAGCTGTCTGCCAGTGGTTCCAAAAACACGTGCACAGTTGCCTGCCAGGAGGCTGATGGGTAGGGGACAGGTAGCTCTGAAATGCACGGGAATTAACTGCAGTTGACCTCCCAAGCCTTCCCCTAGAGCTTACAAGCCTTCTGAGGAACTGCAGAATACTAAAACATAGTAGTTACAGCTGACAGATTCGCTGGTTCAGTTGTTGTCTGGGTGTGGAGAGCCTCCGGGGGTTTCCGACTCCACCACCTCCCCAGAGTCCTCCCGTCTGTAGTATTTAACCCCTTGCTTTGCCTCTGCAAACAATACGGCATAACCGGGCCTGGTTTAGAACCTACACAGCTGAAATCAGGTGCTGCATATTCTATTTCAACTGTTTTCTTTCACCATATCTATTTATAATGTATTAATGCTTTTGAATGTAGTTGTAATTCTATCCATAGTCATCGCTCTACAGTATTCTAATGTAGAAGCTAACCGTAATTTATTTATCCGTTCTATTAACCAAGGGCATTGGGTCTGTTTCAAACTCTCGGTGCCTATGAACGCTGCGGCACACATCAGCGTAATCTTCTCTAGGCTGTATGCCTAGAAACCGAAGGTTTAGGGTGTGCATATTTGAACGAATTCATTCTGCCGCCATCGAAATGTGGGATTTTTCCTTGCTCTACGCTGACACCAGCCACTGTACTGTCAGGTGTTTTTGCCAGGTCCTCCAGTGTAACCTGGCATCCCGACGCTATCTGACGGGTGTGCCTAGTACCTTGGTATGTACTGCTTCTCTTTACTGTGCTCCACAGACACCATGTTTGTCTATGGCAACCCTGCACTCGGCAAGTCTACGGGCACCATTTTCCCAACACTTGCTAACTTCTTGTCTCTGTGTCCCATTTTGATCATTCTCGCAATATTTTAAAGTTTTTCACTTATCACTGTATTTGTTATGGTGATCTGTGATTCGTGATTTCTGAGGTTACTGGTAAAATTCTTGGGGCACCACAAACCAGGCCCTTAAAAGATGGCGAAGCTAACGAATTCACGTTGCTGTGTGTGCTCTGACTGACTGTGTGTGTTCTGACCCCTCCTCTCTCCCCTTCCTCTCAGGCCTCCCTAGTCCCTGCGACACAAAAACATTTATGTCAGGCCAAGTAACAACCCTACAGGGGCCTCTAAGTGCTCATGTCAAAGGCAGAGACTCACGTGTCTCACTTGAAATCAGAAGCTGGACATGACTAAGCTCAGTAAGGAAGGCATGTTGAAAGCCCAAATGAGCAAAAAGCTAGGTAGGCCTCTCGCATCAGTTAGCCAAGATGTGAATGAAAAGGAGAAGTTCTTGAAGGAAAGTACTGCTGATTTGGAGAAAGCTGTAGAGGCCCTGGCTAGAAAATCGAGCCGGCCACAACATCCCCCGACCCAAAGCCTAACCCGGAGCAAGGCCTTCACTCGCTCCAGCTCTGGGAAGGCTGAGAGACGCAAGGAAACTGCAGGAGGGGAGTCTGGAGCCAGCGGAGTTGTTCATGAGGTCTCAGAAGCCGTCTCTAGAACGTAAGTGCCAGGTGCAGCCGCGAGCCGGGACGCAGGAGCCTTAACGCGTTACCGGAAGATCTGGCCATGTTAATTCACAGAGGCGGTCACGCGGAACACAGACCTGTCTTCGCAAGAAGATGCCATCTAGGACTTTTTAGCTAGAACCAAGTCAATGCCTGGCTTCAAAGCCTCAAAGGACAGGCTGATTCTCGTTAGGGGCCAATGCAGCTGGTGACTTTAGGTTGAAACCAATGTGGATTTACTAGTCTAAAAATGCTAGGGCCCTTCAGAATGACGCGGAATCTGCTCTTCCCGCACTGGGACAGTGCAACAATGCAGCGAAGATCTGTTTAGGACATGGCTCCCTGAGTATTTTCAGACCACTGCTGAGCCCTACTCCTCAGAGAAGACATCACTGCACACTGATGACATGCACAGTCACCCAGGGCTGCAGGCAGCTGTGCGGCGGGACTGTCCTCACGCCCGCTGACACGGCACCCGGCCTGCGGCCCGTGAATCGAGGAGGCATTCTGACCTTAAGTCTGACCATTTCATGAACACATTCTGTAAGGTAGTGATTCCTCTACTGGGATCTGGGTGAAGTAACTTGAAAACCTTCCGGAAAGAATTCACTATTCGAGGCGCCATTAAGAACACTGTGATTCGTGGGAAGATGTGAAAATATCAACAGGAACAGGAATTTGGGGGACGTGGATGCCACCCCTTGCGGAGGACTCTGAGGGGTTGAAGGGTTCAGTGGAGGAGGCGCCTATAGAGGTGGGGGGAACAGCCCCAGAACCAGACGGAAGCGGAGCCTGCAGATGACGGACGGCTACAGCTTTACAGCACAACCTGCACGGGTGAGGGGCTGCTTCTCACGGAGGAGCAGGAACGCGGCTCCCTGGGATGGACTCCACTCCTGGTGACGATGCTGTGAAGACGTCGAAATGGCAGCGAAAGATTTAGCACATGACATGTGCTTAGTTGACAAGGCAGCGGCAAGGTCTGAGCGGACGGACTCCGATTTCGAAAGAAGTTCTTCTGTGGGTAAAAGGGCACCGCATGCTACAGAGAAATCGTTTGTGGGAAGAAGCGTAAACTGTAGCAAAGCCTGTTGCCGTCCTCCGTGTAGGGCACTGCCAGCCCGCCAGCCTCCGGCGGCCGCCATGCCGCCCTGATCCGCCAGCGGCCATGGATGCGGAGGCAGGATCCTCTGCCAGCAAGACCTTTCCGACCCACCGAAAGCTCGGAGGTGGTTAATATCTCTTAGCAACAGAGCGTTTCTATTTAAGGTGTGCGTACTTTCCCCCCAGAAATACGGCATTGCAGACTGCAGCAGAGTGTAAACGTAACCCTCACATACTCTGGGAAACGGACGGATGCGTCTGACGTGCCATTTTGCACCACCAGCTTCGTGGCGGCGGCCCGGAGCTCAGGCCACGCTCCCAAGGTGCGCCTGGGAGGCTCAACACCTTTTGTTACACTTATGTTTCGATGTCTTCATTTGGGAATCTTCTGTCCATCTTTTTATCTGGCGTTTTTCTCAATGAATTCTTTCTTTTTCGAAACTGAAGCCCTTTGGCGGTTGTTCACGCTGCGAACGTCTTCTCCACTCTGTGTTCGCCTGTTTGTTTATTAATGATGATGAACCGTTTGTTCCTCTCTCAATAAAGAGAAGGAAGCTGGGAATTCTAAACGAGTCAAATCTAGCAATCTTCCCTCGTGTGCCAGAGCGCTCTGCGGCCTGGTTCAAACACTTCCTGAGGTTGGGACGTGAAGGCAGAGGTGCGATGAAAGCATCTTCTAGAGCCGAAGAAACGCCTCATGGTCTGGGTGACGACCGTCCTCCTGCGGAACGCGCGGGGGGCCGGGCCGCGGGAGGGCACAGCCGGGGCCCCAACTCCCATCTCTTCGGCCCAGAGTTTGCCAAACCCGCACTCCCACCTCGCGGTTCTTCATCGGCGAGTGGCCCAGGCAGCCGGACGGGAGCGGCCGTCAGCGCCCGAGCAGGAGGCCTCCGCTACCCGTCCCGCAGAGGGGAGCACAGGAGGCCGGGGGTGCCCGCGAGGGGCTCGGTGGGGGCAAGGAGCGGCGGCGGGAACCTGACGGACAGTGGGGGAGGAACGGCTAGGGTCCACACCGCAGGAGCGGCGGCGGGAACCTGACGGACAGTGGGGAGGAA
>NC_043704.1:153492870-153524971 GCF_006229205.1 Suricata suricatta
GTGAGGTGGCCCTCCCGGCCACTGAGTCAGAACCGGAGGAAATACCTCTCATTACCTGCGATCTGCACCGAGCCGTCCTCTCCAAGGAGAATGTTTCCCGCTTTCACGTCTCTTTAAAAAAGAAAAAGTCACATATTAAAAAACGCCTATTCTTCGGAGTCACATAATGTAAGCAAATGTTTCCTGTATTCACACAACACTGGTAATATTTAAATTCTCTGTTTTACATGAAAGGGTGTTAAGGCCAATAGTAAACAATTTTTTAAAATTTCAGTCACTTACTTGTACCAGAATCTAAATATTATTTTAAAAGGCTACAATAACAAATAGCCTTTTACCATAAAATCTAGAAAACCCAATATGATTAAATACTTGTTTGGAATAACAGTGGCCAAAGAATGCAACCCTCACCTCCTGTCACCTAATTCTACTCTTTGAAATGTATTAATTAAAACATATTTTTAAAGTGTATTTATTTTGAGAGAGAGCAAACATGAGCAGGGTAGGGGCAGAGGGGGCGAGAGAGCATTCCAAGGCTCGAACTCACAAACCCTGAGATCACGACCTGAGCCGAAACCAAGAATTGGACACTAACCAACGGAGCCACCCAGGTGCCCCAAAATATACTGGTTTTTTTCCATAACTTAATACGTGGTCGAAATTTTTAATTTTTAATTTTTAATTTTTATTTTTTGAGGAAGAGAGTGAGTGCGCAAGTGTGCTAGAGGGACAGAGAGAAACTCCCAAGCAAGTTCCTGCTCAGCCCAAGACGAGGGGCCTGATGCCAACACCCTGGGATCGTGACCTGAGCCGAAATCAAGTCAGACGCTCCACCGACTGAGGCATCTAGGCGCCTCTCAGAATTTTTAAATGGTCAGAATGTGGCTAAAAACAGGGACTGTCCTACGCCTGAGACATAAAGATAGATATAAATTATTCAAACATCTTTATAGTTTTATTGGTGCCTATTTTTAACTCAGCACACACGCACGCATTCTCATTATAAAAACCGAAATATCACTGACACGCCCAAAGCCCCTCTGACACCACTGTCAAGTCCGCTACCCCCGTCACAGCTTTCAGCGATCACCAGTCTGGTCAATACAACATGTGCCTGCGACCCCTCTGGGCAGTTCTCCCAACAAAAAAGTGATATCGTCCATTCAAGGCTACGACTTGATTTTCCCTTGCAACAATGTGTTAGCCGTATCTGGCAAAACTTAAACTCAAGTCCTACCAGTAGGAAACCCACTTCTCGATAACTTAGAGACCCCCCCGTGTACGAGCAGCATCGTTTGTAATAATAAACCCCAAATGGCGACAACCTAGAAGGCCACCGACAGCAGAAAGGCTGAGCTAATTTTGGTACAGCCGTGAAATGGAATAAGGTCACTCAACATGGTAGGACTCGAAATACCCTCTAACACATGCTGAACGCACAAGTCAAATGAGAGGACAGCGCATCATTAATATCTCTCACACACACACACACACACACACACACACACACACACACACCCCTTACATTTATTCCAAATGGAGAGTGATGAATGGCTCCTTCTGTGGAGAGGAATGGGTTTGGAATCAAGGCAAACAGTGCTTGAATATCTCATGGAAATGTGATCCTGTATTTATTTTGTAATTAAAAATATATAATTAAATAACAAAACAGAGGGGGTCTTTGAAGCCAGACAAGAAAGAGCAGAGCTAGCTCACGGAGGAAGGCTTTGTCATGAACAGGAGCCAGGGAACAGTACAACACTTCATCCTTGTCCTATTCCTGTCTTCTCCTTTATCTTTAGATCATAACCATTCCTCAGGGGGAAAAAAATCAAGGGGCGCCTCAGGGCTCAGTCAGGCGAGCCTCTGACTTCAGCTCAGGTCCTGATCTCACGGTTGGTGGACTGGAGCCCCGTGTTGGGCTCAGTGCCCACAGCTCAGAACCTGCTTCGGATTCCGCGTCTCCTTTCTCTCCCCTCCTCCTCCACTCGTGCTCTGTCCCTCTCTCTAAAATAAACATTAAACATTTTTTTAAACCAACAACAACTTCACGACCGTGTACGGCAGCCTCACCACTTCACAACACGCAGCACCTCCTGGACGCAGAGGCGCAGGAGGCCATCCGCTGCTGAGAGTCTGCTTGTCCCTCGGAGCGACTTACAGGACGTGTTCCCAGAGGGACACACCGCGGGAGCCAGTCACGTCCACTCTACAAACGTACAGTCTCTGACTCCAGACACCAGGAACAGGAGAGAGCTGAGGACCTTCCCTTCTCTCGGTGACAAAAGCCGTCCGAGCCAACCATGAACCTCTGACTCCCTTCTCTGAGCTCACCTGGAACGCCCTCTGAAACTCCGAAGCTGGACAGTTCAGTCACTCCCCCGTGTCCCTGCGGCAGGCTGTGCCCCGCATTCGCCCAGACTCCACAAACAGGAGCATGTGCTTCGGGCAGTCCTTCAGCACGAGCGGAGATCTGGGCCTGGACCTCCGCGGGCTTCTGTCCCACCTGCACTCACCTAGCACGATGACCCGCCCACGGGGGTGTCCCCCAGACAGTCGCCAAATGTATCTGAGCAACTAAATAGGAGACAGCCTCCTTCTAGAGAGAAGAGCAGTAGTAAACGGATGGATGGATGAATCCAACTAAATACCAAAATCAAATGGGACTGTTCCCTTCCCACCGCCCTGAGCCCCAATTTCCAGCTCCTAACTCTGCTCCGAATGTGGGGGCTACACCCCAGCACACCGCAACCAGACGCGTCGGCCCGGCTCCCCGCGACGGAGGCCCGGCCGCGGCCCCGGTGCGCAGCGGGGCGCTATGAACAGGAACGAGTATGTGAGCTGATACGGAAACACCGCCACGTATTTTCTTAGGTGGAGTAAGACTACGTACGTAAGTATGTGGCCATTGTCTTTTTTTTAGGCAGACAAAAAAGAGGGATATACTTATGTTTACACTGGCATAAAATCCCTCTCAAAGGCGTCACCAGAGCAGGGCAAGAAGCGGTTCCATCCGGACCAGGATACTAGAGGTTCGGGGAAGGAAGAAGACTTTTTAAAAACCACTTCATGTTTTAGAACCACTGTAGTTGACAAAGCAGTCGAGCAGATGGCGCAGAGGGTCCCGAGCACCTGTCGTCCGGCTGCCCGGCGGTGCGGTGCTCGTGCCCGCATCACGGGGCCGGCACTGACGCATGCTTATGAAAGGCCACGCGTTTTTACAGTTCTCACCTGACCCCTGTTCTGTCCCGGGCCCCGCGCAGGACTCCACAGCAAGGCTGGCTATGCCTCCTCAGGGTCCGCTCGTCTCTGACAGTTTCTTGGACTTTCCTTGTTTCCGATGACCCTGACGGCCCTGCGGAGTGTGGCCCCGGACTCTGCAGGTGCCCCGGGGGGCTTCCCTCATGATTACCCCGCTGGCATGAATGTCTGGAAGGAAAACCCCGGGAGCGAACGCCATGTTCTTCGCACGGTGTCCCGGTGCGTGGTGTCCACACGATTCAGTCCGGCTGACGTTGACAGAACTTTTCATCATCCCCAATTCGTGCTTTTAGGATATTTAAGCCACATTTATGCGCTACCTATTCAAACACTGTTTTACACAAGTTTTGTCTTTCGTAGGTGAAGAGACAGTAACCCGTTTCCAGAGGAGCCTGCACTCAGCGGGGCCACTTCCTGATCAGCCCCTCTGACAACTCTAGTCCCTCTGGAAACCAGGGTCCAGTGTGCGGGCGGCTTCCAGGAGTAAGAGCGGGGGGCGCCGTGAAGCTAAATGCTCTGCACAGCCAAACACCTCAGTCCGTCCTCCTGTGCAGCGGGACAACCGACCTTTCAGGAAAAGATTTGTCACCAGATACCTGGAAATCCAGAAAGTCCTTAGGAAAACAACCGTTTTCACGCTGCCACATACAGCAAGTGACCCAGCAGCCCGACAGTCACCCCACCATCCATTCTTACAGGAGAAGGAACAGTGAGATTCGTTTTTCAGAGCTTAATGCCGTTTCTCACATGTCACTATTCTGCCAAAGTTACAAATTCCTTGTAGAATTAAAAGGAGTATCATATT
This sequence comes from Suricata suricatta, assembly GCF_006229205.1. Classification (NCBI taxonomy): domain Eukaryota; kingdom Metazoa; phylum Chordata; class Mammalia; order Carnivora; family Herpestidae; genus Suricata; species Suricata suricatta. The sequence goes on from NC_043704.1 coordinate 153,496,937, forward strand.
ATTCATAAGGAGTCACTGTAAAAAATTTTCAGGGGCGCCTGGGTGGCTCAGTCGGTTGAGCATCCGGATTCAGCTCAGGTCATGATGTCGAGGTCCATGGGTTCGAGCTCCACATTGGGCTCTGTGCTGACAGCTAGCTCAGAACCTGGAGCCTGTCTAGAATTCTGTGTCTCCCTCTCTCTCTGACCCTCCCCTGCTCACGCTGTCTCTCTCTCTGTCTCTCAAAAAATAAATAAAAACAAAAAAAATTAAAAAAAATTTTCTTTCCAAAAATGAGTATCGTAGAAAGAAATAAGAACAGTGAGTTTTTCCTCAGCTTAGTGCCGTTTCTCACATGTCACTATTGCACCGAAGTTACAAATTCCTGGTAGAATTAAAAGGAATATCACATATGTGCTTGACTCTTTCATTAGCACACGGCACAAGTTCCTGCCCGTAACATGTTTGTGACTCATCAATAGGCACAGTGTGTGGAAAACTTGAAGCAATGGATCAGAATGAAAGCTGGAACATGAACTCCATTTTAAGCATCTTTGACTGACCGACAGCCAACAGTTCTGCTGGGGCGGGCCTCGTTGACGGGAAAACTACTGGAGCAGGTGGATAGAGAGTGAGAAGTTCAAGCCTAATTTAGAGACCTGTTCGCCCCAGTTAAAACCTCTAGGCCGAGAGGGTCAGCGGGAACCCGGCGCAGACGGAGGGAAATTACTTGCCCCGATCCAGCAGTCTGCCCCACAAACGTGGCCAGAACGAAGCCGAGGGGCGGAGAAGCCTCCTGCACGGCGCAGCTGGCCCCAGGGAGGCCGCCCCCCAGGCCCGCTCAAGTCTCGCAGCCGCTCAGAGCTCAGCGTGGCTGCCGCCCCCGAGTAAGCAGTGGCCCTCAGCCTTCGCCGCACATCACAACCCCGGGGGGGGGCTTTGGAAGGTCCCAGTGCAGGGGCGCCTGCGGGGCTCGGCTGAGTGTCGACTTCGGCTCACGTCAGGATCTCACGGGTCACGAGTTCAAGCCCCGCGACGGGCTCTGTGCTGACAGCTCAGAGCCTGGAGCTGCTTCAGATTCCGTGTGTCCCTCTCTCTCTGCCCCTCTCCTGCTCATTATCTCTGTCTCGCTCTCTCTCAAAAATAAATAAAACATTAAAAACATTTTTTAAGTCCCAGTGCCAATGCCTCATCTCAGGCCAAGTGAACGAATTTCTTGCTGTGGCTCCAGGAATCAGTACTTAGTGAAGTTTCTTGGGGATTCCAGAATGTAGCCAAGGCTGAGAGTCTCTGTTTTGAAGTGTGAACATAAAGAATCCGTTCCAGCAGCATGGCAAACTACGTGTGGCCAGTGGTCTTTCGTCGCCGCCGCCCAGGCCTCCGCTGCGAAGCCCCCTTCCCTGCCATACACCGAGGCCGCGCTGGACACGTCGGGGAGGGAAATCGTCCCGCAGCCGGACACAGAATAAAACGGAGTTTCAGAAATGAAAGGGACACTTAGAGCCGGAGCAGTAAGCCCTGGGAGAGGGAAGACCAGCTGCCCCAAGTGGCGAAGACCCTGGGCTCCGCCGTGGCCCTGGACCGGGGGCGGGGGAGGGACGGCTGAGGCCCTGCCTGGAACCAGGGGCCTGGGAAGAATGAGCCGCAGGGGAAGATGCCCTCGGCAGGAGGGAACTAGCACAGCCACACTGGAGTAAGATGTAACCGTCTCTGATACAGAAGCAGTTCTGGGAACGAAGAGGGCCAGTAGATAGTTTTACAGAAAGGAATAATTCACCAGGAGGACAACAATCCTGAAAGGGTCCCTGAATGGCAGGGCCCCTTCTCAGGCACGTCCGGCCTCCGCTGTTCTGACAGGAAGTCAGCTCTCAGTCACACGATGCCATCCGTCTTGGCCACAGTCTGGGACTGGGTTCAGACATGCCGGGGAGCAGACAACACTGGCTTTGTGCCTGGCCCCCCCGTTCTGTCCGTGCCTGCGCAGCCACCTCCCCCGGGGCCCCGTGGTCCAGGCCCCGTGGAGGTGGCTGCGTGCCTGGACCAGACACAGGGAGGCTCGTTCGGACCTTCCCGGCGGGGACACACGCAGAAAGTGCCACTTTAGATGACTGCCCTTTGACACGCTGCCCGTGTGCCTCATGGCTCAGAGACTGCGGGTCAAGCTCCGGACGGGGCGGCAATGGAGGCGGAGGGCAGGTGCAGAGCTGCTGGGCAGTCGGGCCCACGCACCCGCGGCGGTAAGGTGCCCCGAGTGAAACTCCGGGGATGGTGCGGAGTGGTTGTCGATGTTTGTCATTCTCAAAGTGCCTTCTCGGTGTGGAGGGTACGTCCCTGACCCTCCTCCTCCTTCTAACGACAGGGGACCGTCCTGTCACAGTCTTCACGTGGCAGAAGGAGCGCGGGACTTCTCTGGGGTCTGTTACAGGACCTTAATCCCTTTCCTGACTTACTCACATTCCAAAGGCCCCACCTCCAAATACCAGCAGGACTGTGCTGCTGAGTTTCAACATGACTCCCGACTCCCGACGACTCCCAAACACCCGTGCCATGGCGCCCCCGGAACACGACCTGCGGCTTCCTCCGCTCCCATGCTGCACACTCCCGGACCCGATGGGCGGCTCCCTCCGGCTGCTGTCCAGATCCTCCGTGTCCGCCTGTCAGCACTGAACTTTAACGTGTCCCCTGACGGGTCTCTGTGTATTCGTCTTTACCGTGGTACGTGGTTTGGAAGTTGGGGACCATTATCTCGTCCAGTATTCTTTTGGTCTCTTTTACTCATTTAGCTAAATGAGAGCTGATATATATATGTATATATGCCAAGTAGATGTTACGGTCATACAAAACTGAGAGACGGAATCTGTGCCTGAACTTGATGCGCATTTCTTCACTGCCTTCTAAAAGAGACCGTGCCCTTAACGTGTATTTCAGTGTGTGTTTTGGGTTAATTTCCTATTAACCATATAAAGTCTGTTTTTGTAAGGTTTTAGGGATAAGGATATACTGTGTTCTGAAGTGAAGACCTGGGGAGGGAACACTGTGAAGGACAGGGGACACCATGCAGGGGAGGGGACGCCGTGCAGGGGAGGGGACCCCGTGAAGGGGAAGGGACACCGTGCAGAGGAGGGGACCCCGTGAAGGGGAGGGGACGTTGTGCAGGGGAGGGGAACCCCGTGAAGAGAAGAGGACACCGTGCAGGGGAGGGGACCCCGTGCAGAGGAGGGGACCCCGTGAAGGGGAGGGGACCCTGTGCAGGGGAGGGGACCCCGTGAAGAGGAGGGGACCCCGTGCAGGGGAGGGGACGCTGTGAAGGGGAGGGGACCCTGTGCAGGGGAGGGGACCCCGTGAAGGGGAGGGGACACCGTGCAGGGGAGGGAACGCCGTGTAGGGGAGGGGACCCCGTGCAGGGGAGGGGACGTCATGTAGGGGAGAGGACACTGTGCAGGGGAGGGGAACCCGTGCAGGGGAGGGGACGCCGTGAAGCGGTGAACACCTCTGCTCTCACCACAGCGGCTAGAAACTAATTCCCGCAGCTGTACCCGGCCGGCTTAGGAGGCTGTGAAATGCTGCCTTTGTTCTGATGGTCCAATGCCTGGTGCAAAGGTCATGTTCTAACGTTTTTTTTAATTCAAAAAGAAGAGGAGACATATTGGGGGCCAATTAGCAGTTTCTGGCACATTCCCCCCCAGAAGACTGATGGACGTGAAACTGGAACCGAGGAATTAAGCGAATGATGGTCGCTGGCAGCATGGAGGGGCACACGCACAGGCCACCACCGTCCTGTCTCTGGGGCACCTCTCCCTCCTGCCAGGGCAGGAAATACAGACCCAAAGGCCGCTCTTCGGTCGTGTCCTTTCAGTCATCTGTTAACATATTCTTTTAACCAGGTACAAAATGACCGAATGCAGTTTTAAAGGAAAAATCCTATTGTCTTAAGAATATACCTTCAATGTTTCCAAGATTTCTAGTTTATATACTATTCCTTAGAGTCAACCAACTCTCATAACCATAGAAAGAGTCTATTTTTCTCGATAAGACTAAAGCTGGTTGGGAAATTTAGACATCTAGAAAGCATTATTCATTTTTATCTAAGGTAAGATACTTTTATAAATGGCTGATCTCACTGGCATATGGTACTTTCTTTAAAATGGCGCTACTGTCAGAATAACTGAATTAAGGGTTGTATGTGTGCCCGTGTGGGGGTGAGGGGGGACTTGCTTTTCTCCCTCCACATTCGGATCTGTTCCTTTAAGCCTCGGTTTTACAACCTGACAACTTGTCTCCTTTGATCAGTTACTTTTCTGGGCCTTCGTTTATCTATTTGTTGAGAGATTAGGGGTAAGTAGGTGATTTTTTAAAAATTGAGGTATGGGGCACGCACCGGGGTGGTTCAGTCGGTTCAGCGTCTAACCTCAGTTCAGGTCATGATCTCGCGGGTCGTGGGGTCGCGCCCCACACTGGGCTTGCTGTCAGCCTGTCACTGCAGAGGCCACTTCAGATGCTCTGTCCCCCTCTCTCTGCCCCTCCCTTGCTTGTGCTCTCCCCAAAATAAATTATTTTTTTTCATAAAAATTGAGGCATAACTGACAAATAAAATTGTAAGATACTATGTACAAGGTGATGGTTTGATCCATGTACACCCAGGTAAAGGATTCTTCCCATCGAGATCATTAACACATCTGGCACCTCACAGACTTACGTTGTGGGATTTTCCTCAACTCTCCTCTCTTGGCAGAACTTACTCATCTGGTAGCCGAGTTTGAGCTCTTTCACCCCTCTCTCCCTAGTTTCCCCACCCTTCCCCCGCTCCTGCCCAGCAGCCGCTTCCTACTCTCCGTTTCCAGGAGTTGGACTGTGTTTCCTTTCGATCCTACGTGTAAGTGACACCAGGCAGCACCTGTCTCTCTCTCCGGCCCAGCTCGTCCCGGTTCATCCATATTGTCACACACCCCAGGACTTCCTTCCTTCTTTTAATGGCTCAACAGTACCTCACTGTATACGCCACACCTTTATCCACTCATCCATCGACGGACGGCGGGCTGCTTGGCGGGCTGCTCCCCCGACGTGGCTCTGAGACAAGGATCTCACCCCCGCGAGCACACAGCCGGGGCGGGACCGCAGGCTCGTCCGTAGTTCTGTCCTTCAGGGCTCTGAGGAGGCTCCGTGCTGTCTCCCGCGGTGCTGACTCAGTTCGCGCTGCCACCGTCGGTGCGCAAGGCTCTCCTTCTCCACATCCTCATCCCGTCTTTCTGAAAACTGATATCCGCACAGACGTGGGACGTGGGACGACATCTCGCGGTGGTGCTGACCGCCTTTCCCTGAGGCTTCGTGAGGCTGAGCGCCTCTTCTTGCCTCTGGTTGTTGGGAAAATGCCCGCCTGGAGCCTTGCGCTTTCTGGAGTCAGGTCACGTGGGGTTTCCGTACGAGCTCCTGGTACGTTTGGGACGCTGACCCCTCGTGACCACACGTGGTCTGTGGACGCCGACCCCTCGTGACCACACGTGGTCTGTGGACGCTGACCCCTCGTCACCACACGTGGTCTGTGGACGCTGACCCCTCGTCACCACACGTGGTCTGTGGACGCTGACCCCTCATCAGAACACGGTCCGCAGATAGTTCCTCCCGTTCCGTAGGACAACTTCTCATTTCATTGACAGTTTCCTTCGCTGTGAAGAAGCTGCTCAGTTCGGTGGAGTCACACTTGTTTCCCTCTCCTTTTGCTGCCTTTGCTTTTGGTGCCACATCCAAATCAACCTGTAGTCCACGTGCTCCCATTCTGATGGTTCAATTTACTGCCTTCTGCTTACTCTGGGCTTAGTTCGTTCTTAGTTTTCTTTTCTAGTTCCTTAAATAAGGTAGGTGATTTCTAAGAATACAATCTTGTGTCTCCCATCTTTTTTCTGCCTTTATTTTAATTAAGCATTTTACAAGATTCCATTTTCCTCCCCTCTGTTAGCATATCAATTCTTCTTTCTTTTTCTTTGAGTTTTCTTTTTAGTCTCACATATCCTGGACTGGGCACTAGAAGGTCTTGCAACCCAGAATCATCAACAGGCATACAAGACAAACAAACAAAACAAAAATTTAAAAAATCCTCTAAGCCTGCTCTCTGAGGCCAAAGAAACAGAAAGGGGCAGCCCAACCAGACCTAGGGAAGGACTCACAACTGGAGCTGCAGGCTGGCCCACAAAGCTGGAGCCGGCGGTTTTAAATGGAGACGAGACGGGAAACGCCATTCTCCACCCCACACGCACGGCAGCAGGTGGGCCCGCAACGCCCACACCGGCAGCACCAGCAGCGCCTCGCGGCCCTCGACAGCAACCCAGGCCCGGCGCTCCGTGGCGCTCCACACGGTGGCCAGGGACCACCCAGGCCCAACTGTCTACCAGCAGCAAAAGGTGGTCCAGGGAAACACCTTCATCCCTACAGGCAGGCCCAATGAGAATGAACGGGAGCCCCACGGGCACCCAGTGGCCCAGGCCACAGGACGGGCCCAGAGAAGTGCTCACAGACCCACAGGAACAGCATCTACCCCCCGCTTCCGCCTGGCAGCACCAGGCCTGGGGAATCCGACTCTGCTCTCGAGGTGGTGTCAGCAGGACTGAGCAGAGAGCCCCTACTGTGCCGGTGGACAAAACAACCAGGACAGCACGGTAATGGCTCCAAAACTCAACTGTCGTCAGAACTACAGCCCACAGAGGGAGACGGGGTCTTATATTCTAAACCTAAACAGGGCAAACACCCACCAAAATATCTATCTAAATGGGATCAAGAGTCTCCTAACTGAGATGCAAGACATCCAGGAATACAATTTAAACATCACTCATCATACCAAGAACCAGGAAGAACTCCACAATTAGAGAAGACAACTAATTGACATCAACACCAAGATGAATCATATCCTGGAATTCATCATCTGACAAGAACCGTAAAAGCAAAAATGCTTCCATGTGAGTCTGGGATTATCAGAACAAATGACAGAATATCTCAGCAAAGAAATAAAAGTGATAAAAAAAAAGAATCAAATTATCAAAAAGATGATAATAACTGAAACACTCAATGGGTTCTACATTGACTGCAGAATGTAGAAGGCGGAGGGCGGAGTCAGGGGTTCTGCGGGAGAAGGCGGAGGGCGGAGGCGGGGGTTCTGCGGGAGAAGGCGGAGGGCGGAGGCGGGGGTTCTGCGGGAGAAGGCGGAGGGCGGAGGCGGGGGTTCTGCAGAAGGCAGAGGGCGGAGTCAGAACTTGAGAACGGCTAACATCCGTATTAGCAGAGTCCCAGAAAAAGAGGAGAAAAGAACGGGTTAAAAAACTACCCAAAGACACGATGGCTGAAGACTTCCTCAACTTGGCAAAGGACAAAATCCTGCAGATTCAAGGAGTTTGGGAACCTCGAACAGAATATACCTGATGAAGTCCACACCAAGACATCACCAGTGCACTTGAGAAAACCAAAGACAAAAACTCTTGACAGCAGCCCGAGGGAAACACCTCAATACAGCACGAGTTCAACGACAGACTTCTCCTGTGAAGCCCCGGAGGCCAGAAGGAAGGAGTACAGCGCCTTTCAGCTGCTGAACGAAACGCAGTGTCAACCGCCAATTCTTATATACAATGAAATTACTCTTGAGAATGACTAGGGGAAAAAAGGCTGATATGCAGGAAAACCAAATCCAGGGATTACACAGATCTGAGTGCCAGAAACCCTCATCATCTGGATTCTTCTTCTCTGCACCCAGCGAATGAGTAGCGACAGCCAGGAATGCTTGGACCGAAAAATGATCCATAGCTTTTTACTTAACAAAAGGGGAAAAAACCCTTTAATGAGAAGTTGTTTTACAAAAAGATTTTAATAATTTGAGAAAATACTCAAAATATTAAAAACACACAATAGAAGCAACAGACTAAATTATAAACACAGTTTTGTTCTAAATATCTTGTAAGCACATAAAAGAAACCAGAAAGAAATATTGCAAAATGGTATCAGGGATTGCAATGATTGCCGGTGACAGGAAATTATGAATTCTTCCTGTTTTTGTATTTTCCAATTTAACTAAAATATTTACTTTTTCAATACCTGCTAGCTGCCACTAAAACCCTGCCCACAAAATGCCAAGAGCCACGACACCCTTCAGAGTAAGAGAATTCTGCGGAAGAGCGGGGAGCAGCCCCCGCCCCGGTGCACCTGCAGGAGAAAGAGGGGGCGTGGCCCCGGCAGAGGTGCACCTGCAGGAGGAAGAGCCGTACCTGTGAATCTGCCCGTTCTTGTGCAGGTACTCCAAGCCTTCCAGCACTTCTTTGAGAATCGTGGCGATGGCAGCCTCATCCAGGACCCCACTCTTGTGCTCCCCCTTGGCCACGATGTGCTTAATAATATCTAGAACAGAACCTAAAAGCAGAAGACAAAGTTTGCCATCAACTTTGACTCATTTGAATAGAATTCAGAGCCATTTTGAAACCAAACCAATGTAAACTTTTCCTTCCACAAACTTAATGGTATAGGAAAGGAAAAAACAGCAAATGCAAGGAAATATAGGAGTTTACAATTAATAACTTATTCTCAATTTTAATCTAAAACAAAGAACACCGTACTATCCCATAGCAGTGTTCCACCAGCATTGCCTTTAGACTTAATAGAAGTTGGAAAAGGTGGCAGAGGATTTGTAACCACAGGTGAAGAACCCCAGGCAGCCCTTACCCGTCTGTAACACATTAGTATCAGCTACCGTGAACTAGTTCAAGTTTCTGACACCAGATCAGATTATGCAACACTGTATGATTAAATATATAAAATACAACCGCAATGCAGGTCAGAGTACAGAAGAAATGTGGGTTAAAATTAATTTTCAGTTTAATAAATAATAACTAGGGCAAAGAAAACTGAAAGGATAAGAACGGCATTCTCTCTAAGTAACAGTCACGAGGTGTCAGCAATCCCACGCTTCCCAGAATCAGAAATAATGCTCCGACTAAAGCTTCTGGGGAGAGAGGGAAACGATACCTACACAGTAATTAGAATCCTAGAATCTTGACGGCCATACCGATTTATAATAAAAAAGTGTTTGTTAGAGATTCGTAAGATTTCAGGCAGTACCGTGGCCCGTAAAGATCACAGAACCAAAGCAAAACAATCTTCGATATTAGAAATCGTACCAAGAAGTAGAATATAACACCTGCACGGAAAAGACTGGGTTTCCATTTCTTGGCACAAGACCTCAACGAACAAGACTAAAATTAAAACACAAACTTATGTTGAATACTTGCCCTGGTGGATGCCTTTATTTTGCACACTTAACAAGAAAAAAATGTACTTCCAAATAGATGGAAAGCAGGGTCTAGATGGAATCCTCCAAAACACGCAGGATAGAACACACATTTTCTTCGGCTCCCACTTGAAATCCACTAACTTGATAAACTTGATAAAATGGGCATCAACCAGGACGAAAAAGAAAGCAGAGAAGATGAAGAGAGACAACAATAATTTTTTTGAAGGAAAACAGAAAAAGCGAACGAAGAAGAGAGAGATCTGAAGCTCCAATGCCCGTGGAGGAATGTGCCAACCAGGAGACTGCGTGTTCCCAAAGAGCACACACGCCAAGGACTACCTAAGGGGCAGGGAGGGGGCTGGAAGGAGAGGGCTGGAAACAGGAAAACCGGACGAAAATTCAGACAGTGAGGAAGATGCCTTCACTCCTCTCCTGCCTCCGGAAGCCAGACCACGGCCACTCCCGTGTCCACAGGGAGGCAGGCAGCTGACTTTCTGGAGACGCTGAGCGAGGGAGGCTCCAGAGCCCAGGGGCTGCTCTCTGACACACTGTCACACTTTGCCCTCTTTATTGCTGGGATTCACAAGACAGTGACTCACACACGGGAGGCCTAACGGAGACCTTCTGTTCTGCTTAGTTTCATCAATCACATATCTACACCCAAAGCAAAGTCACTATACCAACAGGCCACACGTCTCATTTTTTTGAGAAATCCAGGCCACACAAGACCTGCTTAGTAAGAAGACATTTGTACATATGCCAAGTGAGTTACATGTTTGTAATGCAAAGAATATCTACAATAAGGAATGCAAAGGGAGAAAGTCCTACTAGGAATTAAAAATTCACACGATTTATTCATTCAACGATGTGGCCATATTACATGCAGATCAGAACCGGGTACCATTCCGACTTCAGCCAGGTCATGATCTGCAATTCGTGGGTTTGAGCCCCTCGTCGGGCTCCATGCTGTCAGGGCGAAGCCTGCGGGAGACTCTCTCTCTCTGCCCCTCCCCCCACATGCGTGTGCATGTCTGCTCTCTCTAAATAAATAAATTAGCATTTTTTTAAAATATGCTTTTGTTTTAAACATTTTGGCTAAAAAGGTTGCTGTGAAGGAAGGCAGCCTAGACATATTTCTGTTAACTCTGGTTATTTACCTTATTCAACTACTCAAAGGGAGCCTCTGCTTCTCCATGGTCTCCGATCACTCTCTGCTCCATCTGAAGGCCCCCGCCTTACCCCACCCCTCCACCTGCCTCCAGAACCTTCTCTGCACAATGCCCCTCCCCCTGGACCACTCTCCCATCCTTCCCTGAGGCCACCCCCACGTCCCGAGCTGCCTGGCCGACTATGACCTGTTCTCCAGGTCTCAGGCGAACACCTCCTGAGGGGAGTCTCTGCTAACCCCACCCCGTCCCCTGTCCCTCGGGAGGACGAGCCTCCTGGCACCTGTTCCCATGGCGCCGACGCCTCCCCCGGTCCCCTCACCCCTATACCGACTGACCTATAACTTGTCCTCACTGGCCCCGAGGCCTGTAACAGCAAGAAACATGATTCACCGACGCAGTGATGGTCAATAGGTCTATCTGATAAATGAGTTTTAATTTTTTTTTCATCTATTTATTACTGAGAGACAGAGAGAGCCAGAGCACAAATGGGGGAGGGGTAGAGAGAGAAGGAAACACAGAATCCAGAGCAGGCTCCAGGCTCTGAGCTGTCAGCATGGACCCCAAGATCAAGACCTGAGCTGAAGTCGGACACTCAACTGACTGAGCCCCCCAGGGACCCCTGATGAATGGAGTTTTAATTGAGCTGTAAATCTTGGCACCATTTCTCTGTATTTTAAAAACAGTTTAAAGTTGTGCTCAGTTCTAGCTTTTGTTTTCTAAAAGTGTTTAATGTACCTCTTTAGTTTAAATGTTTATTCCCTTTATAACGGAAAAAAAAAAAAAGCAAGATTCCGTTTTCCTAAAAAAAAAAAAAAAAAGATGCAATTCTGTAGTATTTCTAAAGGCTTAGATGTAAGATTACACTGACTCAAGAAAAAAACAAGGTAAGTAATTATAAGAAAAGTTAATGGCTGGAACACGTTTGAAAATCATCTCCCAGGAAATGTGCTGAGTCCTGTGCTGGAAAACTTGGGCACCGCCCCAGGAAGCCGGAGTCCAGGAGAGACAGAGGGACTCTGAACAGACAGACGTCCGGCCCAGCAGCGTGCCCGGCCCCTCTGAGATGGGGACACATACTCCCTGCGGAGAAATGAGGACCCCTTAAAAACGCACATGCCTTCCGCTCAGGGGTGGTGGGAAGGAGGGGCTGACCCCGTATGGACGAAAGACTTACGCAGACACACTACTCCCATTCCTCAGAGGACGTGTTGGCAAAACGTTAAAAACTCTGCATTTCACATTTTGTAACTTACAAATAAAAGAAAAATATGCCGTAGGTGATCAACAATTAAAGACACAGTATCACCACTACCCCCACGTCTGTCCACACTGAGAGCCATGCGTGACCACCCTCTTGAAAGGTGGCCGGTGTCAGCGAGGGTCCCCACCATGCTATGAACGGGGCCTCTGCCAGAGCCACCCAGTCCCTCCCGTGTGCCCCTGACGGGGTGGAAACAATAAGGTGACTCTGGCTTCACTGAAAAGCATCAAACGACAGGGTTATTATTACTGCCGGACTTCTTGTGCGTCCACGAGTCGGCACGCTTACAGACGCCCGACATGCGTCACCCCCAACACCCTAAAATACAGAACGGTATCCCCACTCGACAGAAAAGCTAACGGGTTCAAAGAGTTTAAATAGTTTGCCATGACGTAAACCTGCTAAGTAGGAAAGCGGGGATTTAGTTCCAAAGCCTTTCCTTTATGGCCTCTCCGAGTCTAGAACGGAAAATCACTCTGCCGCACAAAACACGTCTGGGGCAAAATCCAAGCAGCACAGTGATGGGAGGGCGGGGCGGCCCCACCGCGCCCCAGTCCTCCCGGTCCCACCACGTGACTCAAACCCGGCCTCGGCAAAACGTCTAAATCGCTAACGAGGTGGGCCTTCACGGAACCAGAACAAGACGTCCATCGATACGTGACGATGGTCTGCTTCGGGCAGTCGGCAGCACTTACACTCTATTCTAAGGACGCAAGCAGAAAGGACTCCACATTTTGCAGGATAAGCGCCATAATTAATCACAATACTGGGGACCAAAGTTTTCTGCGTAAGGGAAAAGAGATTCAAGTATAATCTTAAAGAAATTTCAGAAGTCTATAATGTTCAATTTGCAATGGAAATATTAACTCCCAAGCACGATTTTTAATACACTACATTTCCCAGCTCTTTCCGTCAGAAGCGGTCACCGCGCAGCAGCAACGACCATGCCCAGCACCTGCCTGTGCGTTCTCCTTACAGGACTGGCTGCGTGCAGGTCCAGGAAAAGCAATACAAACGTGACCCGAGGAAATCTTGAACCAGAAAGCAAGGCAGTGACCAAAGACTGATGGGTTCACGTCCAAAGAACACAAGAACCAGCGTCAGGGAGGCCGAGTGACAAAGTTCTGGACAACCTGCGCATCCAAAGAAGAGAGTAAAACTGCCTGAAAGACGCTAAATACATAAAATTCCCTGTGTCTGTGACGACACTCAAAAACATGAAAGCCTGACCCAGCGGAAAAAAGGAAAAACAAACAAACCCTACTTGCTACCATTGGAGGTCAATATTAAATTGACTCTTCACTCTGAAAATTGGTACTTAAAAAAATAGAATCAATTATTTATCCTGCATTTTTAGCAGGAACTACAATACAGATTAATCAAAGCGCTCCAGTCAATGAGGCGAAGCTCCTTTTCACAGAAGGCCAAGTTTACAAATGCAAAAGCAAGGACGCAGTAAGAAGTCACCGTCGGGGCACCTGGGTGGCTCAGTCGGTTAAGCCTCCAACTCTTGGTCTCAGCTCAGGTCACAATCTTACGATTCTTTAGATGAAGTCCCGGGCAGGGCAATGTGCTGGCAGTGAGGAGCCTGTTTGGGATTCTCTCCCTCTCTCTCTGCCCTTCCCCACTCACATGCTCTCTCTAAAACAAACAAATACTGGGGTGCCTGGGTGGCTTAGTCGGTTAAGCCTCCGACTTCGGCTCAGGTCAGATCTCACGTTCGTGGGTTCAAGCCCCACATCAGGCTGTGTGCTCACAACTAGCTCAGAGCCTGGAACCTGCTTCAGGTTCTGTGTCTCCCTCTCTCTCTGCCCCTCCCCCTCTCATGCTCTGTCTCTCTCTGTATCAAAAATAAATGAAACATTAAAAAAAAAAAGTCACCGTCTACAGCCAAGCCCGTGACAGAAGGATTCATTCAAACGAGGACTGTGGATGGACGCTGAGTCGGTGAGTCGGGGTCAGGCGGGAGGGGCGCCGGGGCGCTCAGTCGGTTAAGCGACTGACTCTTAGTCGCGGCTCAGCTCATGATCCCACGGTTCCTGGGATGGAGCCCCACATAGGGCTCTGTGCCGACAGCACGGAACCTGTCTGGAATTCTCTCTCTCCCTCTCTCCTACCTGTCCCCTGCTCGTGCTCTCTCCCACTCTCTCTCTCAAAAATAACTCTATTTTTTAAACTTTAAAACAAACTTTAAAGAAAGGAAAAAACAGAGTGCTGTTGGGAACTAGACCTGGCACCTCGCAGACTGCTGCTCACTTTCCCACGGTGAGGCCTGGCTGTCACAATCGTAAGCAATCGAAAGTCACATCACCATTAAAGACATGACCAGAAAGCAACACTTCCCGGCGTGACGCACTGTGAACACAGCAGCACCCACAAAATACCGTCCAAACATTTCTAACTTCCGTCAAATCAAGCCTTTAGGTCCAATTTTTAATTCGTAAGAAAGGAAGGGAAACCAATCAAGTTAAACATCAGCAGGAAGAAACAGCCAGATAAGTCCAAAATGTGGGTCGTTCTACAAGAAGTTACTGTCAGACCCTTCCGTCCAGACCCTTCCACAGGCCTCTGCCCCGGCACAGAGGGAGCTGCGAGGGCCCGTGGGAGATGGACAGGTTTCAGAGGCCCGGCCGGCTCGGCTCGCACCCCCGCGTCGCTGGCGCACAGTGTGTCCTCAGCGCCGCCGCAAACGCACACGTCCACGGAACCCAGACCAGGACGGAAAGGCGCGGCCCTCTTACCGACCCCGCGCCGCCGCGCTCACCTCCGCTCAGCAGCTTCATGACGAGCCACAGCTCGTCCTTCACCACGAAGGACGTGTAGTACGACACGATGTTGGGGTGGTGGCACTGACTCATGGCCTGGATTTCTTTCTACAAGGAGGAGAAAATACGAGACTTTACTACACGCTGGCCTCCAGCGACCCCACGAGTCAGTGACCTCAGGTTCGTAAGTCGCAAGACTGTTACAGCCTGTGAGGTCTCCACGGCTCCTTTAGTTAAACTAACCCCCTCCCCGTTTCCGTCAGCCCGTTCCGACTGCTCGTTCCCCTCGATCCGTGACACTGGAAACGCACCCCATTCACCCAGCCTCACACAGCACCGCAGAGGCCTCCGCCGGGCCCACGTTTTCTCATGGAAAAGAGAAAAGCATCTCGGGAAATCTGGTTTTCCAGCCATAGAGGATACTGACTCTTTAACAGAGGGGGGTTTTTGTTTTTGTTTTGTTTTTCTTAAAGTGTCTTTATTCTGTTTTTAAAATTTATCTTTATTACTGAGCACAGTTGAAAGACAATGTTGTGTTGGTTCTAGGTATAGGACACAGTCACTCAGTGCTCACCACGGCTAAGTGCAGTCACCGTACGGGACCACTATGACATTACGGACGGTCTCCTCCGCGCTGTACTTGGCAGCTCTGCGACTTGCTCTCCTGGAACTGGAAGTTTCTGTCTCTCACTCCCTCCATCTATCTCGCCCGTCACCCTGCGCCCCCACCACGAGGCTGTTCTCTGTCCTTATCGCCTGTGTTTTGTTTGTTCACCTGTCTTGTGTCTTAGATTCCACACGCAAGTGAAATCAGATGGTACCGGTTTTGCTTTGTCTGACGTACTTCACTTTGGATAGTGCCCGCTCGGTCCGTCCATGTTGCCACAAACAGCTGAGCAGCAGTCCACTCTGTGTGTGTGCGCGTGTGTGTGTGCGCGTGCGTGTGTAAAAATCACAACTTTTTTTTTGCCATATTCATACACAGGAATAACATGCAACAATGAAAATGAACAAATTGCTAGGACAGAAACCATGGAGAAATCTCACAAACATAATGTTGGATAACAGAGCCACACACAAAAAATCACAACTGTCTTAGCCGCTCGTCTACAGATGGACACTCGGGCCGCTTCCACGTCCTGGCTATGGTTAAGTGACGCTGCAACAGACACAGGGGCGCAAGCATCTTCTCGAACTAGTGTTTTCAAACAGCCAGCGGTGGAATAATTACTGGGCCACACGGTAGTTCCATTTTTAATTTGCTGAGAGGCCTCCACACTGTTTTCCACGGCAGCCGCACCAGTCTGCGTTCCTGAGGGCTCCCTTTCTCCACATCCTCACCGACACTTGTTACTTCTTGTCTTTCTGATTTTAGCCCTCTAGCAGGGGTGAGGGGGCTCGGACCCACCTTTCCCTGACGATGAGTGATGGTGAGCATCTCTTCGCGCATCTGTCGGGCATCTGTAGGTCTTCTTTGGGAAAATGTCTTTTCAGGTGTAGAGGATCCTTTCTCGTTTGTGGGTTTTATCTTGAAAACACTATTTTGTCCCATTTTTATGAAATAACAATTCTCACTCTGAAAAGAAATCTCCTGAAACGGGCCAAGGTCATAACTAAATCCCACGTGGAAACCTGAGCGCCCTCTGAGCGTCTACCGCCTCGGGGGTCCCACACGTCCATCAGGCTGGGTGACATAAAACGCCTACACGGCGCTGAGGGACACCGGGCCGCCCACCTCCCGGTGCCCACCCTACGCCCTCCACCGGCCCTGCCCAGAACACCCCCTACTTCCAGCTGCAGCAAACTTCAGGTAAGTTTGCTCTTCTTCAACCACGGATGTTTAACCCTGTTGCTCCCTCTGCCTCAAACAGACTCTCCTCATTGTTTTACCCTGGCTGAAAACGCCGATTCTTCCTTCTGATTGAGCCAGAGTACCACTGCCACCAGCTCCCCAAGTTTGCTTCCGAACCCCCTGAGCGTCTCTTTACATCATGACACACACGTGCTGGATAGCACACTGGGTGCGCACTCATCTGTCCCCCCCGGGGGGCTGAGAGCTGGCTAAAGGCAAGTACTTCCAGAGGTGGGCCCTAAACGCGAGCTGGTGCACGTCACACACACACACACACACACACACACACACACACACACACAGGGCGATCAGCCCGAAGATGAATGAAATCCCACCATCCGCCATGACATGGACGGCCTTAGAGGGTAGGATGCCAAGTGACAAATGTCAGGGAAGACAACATATGATTTCACCCAGATGCAGAATTTAAGAAACAAAACAAAGAAAATGAAGAGACAAAGAAATAGACTCTTACATACAGAGAACAAATTGGCGGTTGTCAAAGGGGAAATGGGGGGGGAAGGGGGAAATTGATAAAGGGAATTAAGAGTATACTTATCATGATGAGCACGGAGTATTGTACAAATGGTTTTTTTAATTTTTTTAATGTTTATTTATTATTGAGACTGAGAGAAACAGAGCGTGAGCAGGGGAGGGACAGAGAGAGAGGGAGACACAGAATCGGAAGCAGGCCCCAGGCTCTGAGCTGTCAGCACAGAGCCCAACGCAGGGCTCAAACCCACGAACTGGGAGATCATGACCTGAGGTGAAGTCGGACACTTAACCGACTGAGCCACCCAGACACTCGTGTACAAAATTGTTGAATCATTATATTGTACACTTGAAACTAGTATGTAACAGTGTTTGTTAATTATACTTGAATTTTTAAAAATCCATGAAAAAAAGCAGATTCCCTAAATACTGCAGAACTTACCATATTATATAGTAATGGCTTATTTATCTTTCTGTATCCTTCACAAAACTTTAAGCTCAGTGAAAGCTAAGACTCTGTATTCCTGGAAGTTAATTCACACTGCCTGGCACACAGTACACCTTCAATAAATATTTATTGAATGAATTAAATATTATATCACTTTATACAACGTTTTACTGTATTCAAGGACTGTACTTGTGCTATGCCCTTGGTACAGTAGAATCAATTGTGTGGAAGTTGCCCGCAGTCTCCGACTCAAAAGCAGAGCTCCGCAGACCGCGGTTTCTCTTGTCCTCCCCACTCGGATGTAAATGCCTCTCCAGCAAGGATCTTGCCTCGCACGTTTCGCCAGCAGCACAGTCTTCTGTACCAAAACCTAAGTAAAACTAAACACCTGCCTGCTGACACAGTTCTACAAAGACGAAAAGACAGAAGAGAAGAACACAGGAGAGGGACACACAGGACAGCGCGGGTGACAAGAATCGTCTGGCCAGAACACGGAAGGCAGGCGCGAAGTCCTGGCGAGGGAGGAAGAGGCGGGCGCGGCGCCGCTGGGCACAGGGAGACCACAGCAGGAGGTGAGAGGCGCACACAGCTACCCACCACGCCGAAAGATGAAATCTGCGAGAACTTAGGACGCGATGAGTGAACCTGTCTAGGCAAGCAGCTCACGCTTCCGACGGGTGTGCGCCGACGTGCAGGCACAGCGCAGGGCGCCTGGCGCCAGTGCGAGCCCTCCCGAAGCTTACGGTCTGGCGAACACGTCAGACAGATACTAACTTAACAACGCACAGAGGAGGAAGGTAAGCAGGCTCTACAGTTTGACTGTCCAGTCACTCGGGACCGAAGGGTAAAGGACCGTGTAAGTGGCTAAAGAACTCAGGCTTCGTCTTAACAGCAAAGGGAAGGCATCAGAGGCTTAACTATTTCGGCCATTTCACAAAAGCCACTTGGGCTACAGTTAGAAGATGAGCGTGGGAAGGCAGGACTAGAGGCGAAGATGCGGCCCAGGGCTGCCGCCAGGACCTGGGTGAGGGGCGATGGCGGCCTGGAAAATGGTACGTAACTAGTCACTCGGTTTGGGCAATTACATGCACTCTGGTTATGTTTCTGGCAGCAGAACCTGGGTGGACAGCAAATGGGAACTTCTTTTGCAACTCTCCTAGAAGTTTAAAACTATCTCAAAATACAGTTTTAGGAGCGCCCGGGTGGCTTTGTTGGGGGGGCGGGGGGCGTCCAGCTCTTGATTTCGGCTCAGGGCACGACCTCCAGGTCCGCGAGTCAGAGCCCCGCATCCGGCTCTGTGCTGACCGCGTGGCGCCTACTTGGGGGACACACTCTCTCTCTCTCTCTCTCTCTCTCTCTCTCTCTCTGCCCCTCCCCCACTTGTACAGATGTTCTCTCTCTCTTTCAAAATAAGTAACCATTTAAAAATAATTTTAAAAAATAGAAAGTTTTAAAAAGTGAGGCAACATGAATGGAAAGAAAGGGAGGAGTCCAGACTTACGCTGAAGAAGTATAAACCATAGGACTCGGTGCCTCGCCGGAGGGGGCGTAAGACAGCGCGTGACAATTCACACCGAGTTGGGGTCAAACTGTCCAAGGTCTTACATTGAAACTAAGGGTCTTCAGCTTTACTGGGCGGGGGGGGCCTCCCACAGAGCCCTCTGACAGGAGACCGTCAGAAACCATCACATGCACAAGTGAAAAGGTCTTAAAGATTTCCTTTCTTCTCGTCTATTCCTTTAAGGGGTGGGGGGAGGGTTCCCCTCCCATGGAAATCACCCTCTCCCCTTTCCTTTCCACGGGAAAATAAGCAGGTGCATGCTCGGTGCTGTTCTCCTGACAAATCTCCCAGCGGCTCCCTCCACGTCAAAACGAATCCCACCGCCCTGCTCACAGCGCCTTCCGATGGTCCTGTCAGCAGCCCCCGCCAGAGCCGCTGTGCGGACTGCGGTCTCCGCCCGAGCTTTCTCCAGGATGGCTTAATGACGGTTCATTACTGGAACTCAGCCTGATCTCCGACATGTCCTCCGGGCTTTCCAATCACCCCAACGCGAGCACTGCAGCCACACCTGTCAGGCCCCCCGTAACGTTAATTTACTCACCCATGGAGCCAGCACCCTGAAGTCCCCGCCCTCACGGACAGCTCCTTATAAAACAAACAACTCTCCCAGCTGTAAAACATCTGGGGAAGCGGGTGGGCACCTGCGTGACTCAGCGGGCTACGCGTCCAGCTCCTGGTTTGGGCTCAGGTCATGAGCTCTCGGTACATGAGTCGGAGCCCCCCATCATATTCTGTGCTGATGGTGTGCAGTCTGCTTGGAATTCTCTCTCTGACCTTCCACTGTTCTCACTCTCTCACAAAATAAATAAACAAACTTAAAAAAAAGTAAATAAAATAAGGGCACCTGGGTGGCTCAGTTGGTTGAGTGTCCGACCTCAGCTCGTCATGATCCGCGCCTTGGGAGTTGGAGCCCCGTGTCGGGCCCTGTGCTGACAGCTCAGAGCCTGGAGCTGCTTCAGATTCTGTGTCTCCCTCTCTCTCTGCCCCTCCCCTGCTTGCTCTCTGTTTCTGTCTCTCTCTCTCAAAAATAAATAAACATTTGAAAAAATCAAAAAATAAAACAAAACAACAAAACGTCTAGGGAACATGTCTTCCTCTCCATGGTCACTGTCACTGCCTGAAGTTGGGATCGTAGTAGGTCCTTGTGTGGCCCCGTGCACCTCAAACTATGGGCTGCAACCCACATGGGTGAGGAAACAAGCGACGCAGGGAATGTTAGAAGCAAAAACGAAATAGAAAATCAGTGTGTGCGCCACATAATTAAAATGATTCTGTGAGAATGTTTCAGGCATATTATTATTTATGAACATGTACATAAAAAGAATTCTTTCCTAACTCTACACCCCTGCCTAGAAGGGTTTTATCTGTGTCCAAAGTATCCCTGCCCTGCTGGGGCAGAGCACAAACCCCCCCTGGGAGGCCCCCACCTCTGTGACGAGGAGCAAGCCCCTCCCTCTCACTCCTAGGCGTTTGTCCTGCTTGACCTTGTACAGGACACAAGAGCCCTGACTCTTCTTTTGTTTTTCTTCCCCAAAGAGACTTCATGCCCAGGGTAGAGCCCAACGCAGGACTGGAGCCCATGAACCAGGCCTGTGCTGAGATCAAGAGTCAGACACTTAACCGACTGAACCCCCGGGAGGCCCAAGAGCTTCAAATCCTCAGCCGACGGTGAGCCTCCCAGCAGGAAGAGAGGGAGAGAGGAAGTCCCGGAAGGAAGGAAGGAAGGAAGGAAGGAAGGATGACATTTACAGCCTCTTCAAGTCCCCCTCGGCTGCTCGTCCGGCGCATCTGGTCCTAGCACCTCCTTGAGAAGAGAAAAAGCTCAGAGTACTGCCGCGTGTGCCCAGGAATGGCATCTCTGGAGGAAGGAAGGCGGTAAGACTTGAAGCTGGTCTTCCCATCACACTTAGCAAAGGCCGTCAGACAAGAAAACGCTGTGGCCCGAGCCGGAAGCTGGCTCGCATCAGCACCCTTCCCACGTTATCGTAAGGACGATTTAAGAAACAAATTAGAAGCCACAGCACCAGAGGCGCGGTGCGCGGATGCGGAAGGTGTTCAAGATGCCCTGCAGCAGGGCTTCCGCGCTCTCCGAGCGCGCGTCCGGGCCCTGCAGAAGGCCTCCTCCGGCTTCGGCGGGGCTCGCGGCTGGCCCGCACAGCCAGTTACCTGACAGCTGCTTTCCCAGGCCACCCCCTCCTCCCTCCACCCATTTGCCAAATACGTAAACACTGTACCTGCAGCCTACGGCTTACTGGACACTGTGGGCAAAATCACGGAGGTCTGGCCCATTCCTTCCACTAATCCACGCCGGGCACGCGCTCCTCACAGGCGGGCCCGGGCGGAGCAGCACGGACACTGCTCTGAAGATGTCGGATGTCCGAGAACAGGGGCTCTTTCTACCTTCGAACCGAGACGACCGTGAGTCGGTGCTGCGTGAAGCAGAAAACCACGTGGCTGACTCAGACAGACCTGAGCCTCCATCTGGACGCTGTCACCGACCCGGGCTTTGTCTCCCCGTCGGAACCGGAGCTACCGGCTGCCTCACGGAGGCCTGTCGGGGGCCGAGCCCGCTGAAGCGCCGTCACCGACAGGATGCTCGCTACCATCATCGTGTGAACACAGGCAAGTTATTCAGAGTCTGAACTTCCATCTCTGCAGTCATGAAGCAAGAAACAAGAAGACTTTCCTTCACCTTTATGCTCTGCCTAACGGCCATGTAAAATAACTGACAAATGACACAGATTCGTACTGGCTGGGCTCCTCAGATTCCAGTCTCTACAGAGAGGGTAAACATCTGTTTTTCCGCAAGGGGCACCTGAGTGGCTCAGTCAGCTAAGTGTCCGACGTTAGCTCAGGTCGTGAGCCTGCAGTCTGTGAGTTCGAGTCCCACATCAGGCCCTCCCCGGCCAGAGCCCACTTCAGCTCCTTCGTCCCTCTCTCTCTGCCCTCACAGGGGCTCTCATTCAAAAATAAACATCTAAAAAACGTGTTTTTCCTCAGAAGAATTAGTTTACAATTTACAGCCTTCTTGCAGAATCACCACAGTTCAGTATCCAGATGACGCCTGTGAACCAAGGCCACGGCGTGGGGTCCCCGCCAGTCTCCCGTCACGTGCAGGCTCTCTCCCCAGAGAGGCTCCAGGCCACGCGGACAACGCCCTCCGCCGGCTTCCGCTCGCGCCCGTGCCCGCTGCTGGACGTGGCTGTGTGGCCGGCGCCCTCCTCCTCGTGCTCCAGGCTGCCGTGCGGCGCGGCACAGGCCGCCCAGAAAGCAAACCCAGCCGGGGGGCGGAGAGGCTTCCGGACCAGCAGCTCGTCCCGGGCCTCAGAGCCCCTCCATCACCGAGGGCCCGGGACCTCAGGCATGCTGAAGACGGGAACGGCGTCGGTTCACGTCTGCGGGCCAGTTGACAGGTTTCAAGTCCTGCATCATTTGCGCCTCAAGAAAAACCTCACGAGGCACACAGAGCAGCCATTATTGTTTCCATTTTAAGCCAAAGAAACTGAGGCTCTGGAGTGAAATGGCTTGGAAATCGATCTCGCGTCCTGCTGCTGCCAGTGGCCGCAGCCCCGGAGCCAGGGCTGCGGGGCGCGCGGAAGAGGGACAGAACCACCTCCGGGTGGCCGGCTTGTAAGGCCACGGACGTCTCTGTGGCTAGTGCTCCTCCAGACTCTCCCTCCTCACTGTCCCCAGGCTCCGGACGCCGCCGTCGGGGCCACGCGCCCCTCGCCTCGCCTCGCGGGCAGAGCGCAGCCTTGCTGCCCGGGGGTCCCCCCGGCCCACAGGTCAGGACTGCAGGACGCCAGCGGCGCGCCCGCGGAAGGCAAACTAAGTGTCCACCTCCAGAGACAGGTTAAATAAAACGTGGTCTGCCGACGCGACGGAACGGGACACACACACCGAAGAGCATATTCATTCGTCATTTACGGACACAGGAAAAATATGATAAATTCTTCAATGAAAAGATCAAATGATTACATTATCACAGAAATATAAAGATGTTTAAATGTGCAAGTCTAAAAACTAAGTAGCAAGTATTAATCCAGAATGAGAATGTTTTTGTTTACCCGGATTTCTATAAATTTTACAATAAACAGCACTTAATTTACAATATTTTACTTATTTTACAAATTTACAAAAAACATTACTTAATCTTTTTTTAGAAAAGCAATAAAAAAATTACTCCCTCTGCACTCCGAACACACGCGGGACCGGACGTCTCCACGTGATAAACAGGAGACATGCATACCAGGAGCTCGTCCATGCTGGTCTGACACTTCTCGAGGTTTATCCGCTTGATGGCCACTTTCTCCTTCTTAGGGGCGCAGTACGCTGCCTGGACCACGGCCGTCGCTCCGCTCCCTAAAGATGAATGCGCAGTGAGCAGGTGAACAGACGAGGAGGGAAGAACACGACATTTCTAATCCCACACGATTTAACAAGAGAATAATCCTCCTCTTGTTCCTACACCCTCCTTTTTAGGATGTCAATAAAAGCAAAGGCCTTGACCATTTCACAGAACTGCCCACAGACACTGGCACGTGGGGCGCTGGGTGGCTTAGTCGGTTGAGTGTCCAACTTTGGCTCAGATCATGATCTCACGGTTCGAGCCCCGTGAGAGCCTGGAGCCTGCTCCGGATTCTGGGTCTCCCTCCCTCTCCGCCCCCCCGGGCTGGCACTTGCTCGCACGCACCCACACGTTCTCTCTCTCTCTCTCAATAGACAGACATTAAAAAAAATAAATACTGGCAGGGAGGAAGAGTCAAAATGGCTACAGGTCCAGTTCTAGAGTGTGATGGCGTGGGAGCTGCTCTTCCGAACACAACTCTGCGACCTAGAAATACCTCAGCGGACAAGCATAAGATGACCCCCGAGAGGCAGAAAGAAGGTGGAGGAGCCAGGGGCCCCGGGATGTGGGGAGAAGCACCACTGTCAGTTCACTGGGTTCCTTTCACCTCTCGTATATCCGTGACTGGGCACAAGAACAGCCTGCAACCCGGAACCACCAACACAGACAAACAAACAAGAAAATCTTGCGTTTTAGCCAAAGGACTGTGAAAATGGAAGCTTAGCAGAGACCTAGACGGCAGACAGATTCCCCAGGCCTCGCCCAGGACGGAGCAGGGTCCCACCCCCGAGTCCCCACCCAGGACGGAGCAGGGTCCCATCCCCAGGCCCCACCCAGGACGGAGCAGGGTCCCACCCCTGAGTCCCCACCCAGGACAGCCCAGGGTCCCATCCCCAGGCCCCACCCAGGACAGAACAAGGTCCCACCCCCGAGTCCCCACCCAGGACAGCGCAGGGTCCCATCCCCAGACCCCACCCAGGACGGAGCAGGGTCCCATCCCCAGGCCCCGCCCAGGACGGTGGACGGTCCCACGCTGTCACTTCGCAGCACCAGCAGGGTCTGCGCCCCATCCCCAGACAGCAGTTGGCCGGGTGTGCCACCCCTGGGGCAGGATCTGGGCGATCTGCCCTCAGCAGTGGCAGAGACAGGGGTCCAGGTAGCACCTGTAGAGATCAAGGAGGACTTCCTGTGCCGCAGAACGGTAGGGGAGGGAACGCACTGCCAGAGCTCTGGGAGCGTCACAGGAATCACACAGCTCACAACGCAGCCCAGAAGGGGTGCAGCTCGGTGGCGGGGCATCTGGCTGTACAAAAGCAGGCCAGGGCCTACACGCTGAACCTAAACAGAGTTACTGCGACTAAAACAGACGTCGCAAACACGATCAAGGGTCTCCTCACATTAATATCTTAAACGCCCAGGATAAAATATTTCTTAATTTTTTCATTTTTATTTTAAAAAAGGTTTTTTTACGTTTTTTTATTTTCGAGACACAGAGAGAGACAGAGTGCGAGCAGGGGAGCATCAGAGAGGGAGGGAGGCACAGAATCCGAAGCAGGCTCCAGGCTCTGAGCTGTCAGCACAGAGCCCGACACAGGGCTCGAACCCACGAACTGCGAGATCATGACCTGAGCCAAAGTCAGACGCTTAACTGACTGAGCCACCCAGGTGCCCCTAAAACTTTTTTTAAATCGCATACCAAGAATCAGGAAAAACACACTTGAATGAGAAAGAGAACTACACTGATGCCAACACCAAAATGAGTCACAATTTGGAACTACCTGACAAGAATTTTAGAGCAGTCATCATAAAAATGCTTTGGTAAACAATTAAGAATTCCCCTAAATAAAAAGAAAATTTCAGCAAAGAAACAGAAGTTATTTTGTTAAACTACCAAATGGACATTATGTGTACAAGTGACATGCAATTTGCAAAATAAGAAGTGCCGGATCGGCTTAATAGTCAAGGGGGCGGAAGGTAAATCTGGTGAACCTGCGGACGGGACCAACAGCATCCTCAATCTAAACCGCAGAGAGAAAATGGACTTAAAGAAAAGAACAGAAGAACGTAAGCTCAGGGCGCAGCGGGTAATAATAAAAACCCAGTGTCCGTGTGGCAGGCAGGACAATGGCCCCCACAGCGTCCGTGTCCGGATCTTTGAAACCGGTGAACTTAACTTCTATGGCAGAAAGACTGCATGTGTCGTCATGTGAAATGGAGGGTGAGGAGGCGGTCCTGGGAGGCCCCGTGGAAGGATAAGGGTCTTTCTTCATAAGACACAAGCAAGTACCTGACCTTGAAGACCTCCTGTTGTGTGAAATAAACCAATCACAACTGTCCGACTCCATTCACGTGACACGTCCACATCAGGCAAATCCACACGGAAAATATATTACGAGTCGCCGCGGGCTCGGGAAAGAGGACAATGGCAAGTTACTGCTTCAGGGGAACAGGACTCTTTCTGGGGTAATGAGAAACCTCTGGGTTTAGACAACGGTTGCAAAGTCCTGTGAACACACTAACAAACCACTGAAATACACGCTGTCAAAATGGCGGGTCTGGGGGCACCTGGGTGGTTGAGTGGGTTAAGTGTCCGACTCTCGATCCCGGCTCAGGTCCCAAGGTTCAGGATATGAGCCCAAGTCAGGCTCCAAGTTGACAGCACGGAGCCTGCTTGAGATTCTCTCCCTCTCTCTCTGCCCCTCCCCTGCTGGCATAAGCTTTCTCTCTCTCTCTCAAAATCAAAAACATTAAAAAATAAATAAATAAAATGGTAGGTATTGTTATGTGATTTTTACTTCAAATTTTTAAGAGAAGAGAATACTACCAACAACTTTATTTCATAATTCCACAATTTAGAAAACGTAGGCCAATTCTTTGAAAACAACAATCAAAACACAGCCAAGACGAAATAGATAACCTGAACAATACTAACCCCATTCAAGAAATCAAATTTGTAACTGCAAAGTTCTTTTTAAAATCCCTAGAACTTTACCTAACACCGACAAAAGAATTAACAGCCATTTTACATGTTTTCCAGAAACGGAAGAAGCGGAAACACCTCCCAGCTCACGTGATGGAAACAGTTATTACCAACGCCAAAGAATTAAGAAAACTACAGACCAATGTCTCTCATGAACTTAGCTGTAGAATCCTTAACAAAATATTAACACATTGACTCCAAAATAGCTAAGCAGCCAAGTCCACGGATGTAAAACTGGTGCAAGATGAAAGAAAATCACTGTAATACATTCCACCAACGAGTCAAAGGGGGAAAAAATCATGTATCAATCGACACAGAAAAACATCCTTTAAAAAACTCATCACCATTCATAAGAAAAAGCCCTCAGCAAATTAGGAAGAGGGGAACTTCTTCAACTTCATAAAGAACACCTACCAAAGGGGCGCTGAAATTTTTTTTGCTGAAATTTTCTATTTTTTATTTAGGGGAATTCTTAATTGTTTGTCAAAGCATTTTTGTGACGGCTGCTTTAAAATTCTTGTCAGATAATTTCAAACTGTGACTCATTTTGGTGTTGGCATCAATGTGGTTCTCTTTCTCATTCAAGAGAAATCATTCATTTTTCCTGATTCTTGGTATGTGATTAAAAAAGTGTTTTAGGGGCGCCTGGGTGGCTCAGTCGGTTGAGTGTCCAACTTCGACTCAGGTCACGATCTCACAGTTCGTGAGTTCGAGCCCTGCGTTGGGCTCTGTGCTGACAGCTCAGAGCCTGGAGCCTGCCTCAGGTTCTGTGTCCTCCGCTCCCTCTGCCCCTCCCCTGCTTGTGCTCTCTCTCTCTCAAAAATAAATAAACATAAAAAAGTTTAAAAAGAACACCTACAGAAACGCTTCCAGCGAACAACACGCTTCACGGGGAAGGACTGCGCGCTTCTGAAGGGGAGAGAGGAGGCCGTCCGTTCTCCTCACCCCCAGGGACACGGAACTAGGGTCCCAGCCATCGTTGGAGAGCAAGAGGAAGAAATAAAAAGCATCCAAATTGGAAACGAAGAAATAAAGCTGCCCTTATTTTAGATGACATGATTATCTATAAGGAAAACCCCAAGAAATCTATAAAAAAAGCTCCCGGAACTTAGGACAGTTTAGCAAGTTTACACGCACACACAAAAAACCAAAACAAAAACACGTGAAACCAACCCCATTTCCATAAATGAACAATAAATAAGTGGAAACCTGCTCCCCTAAAATGAAATACTTTATGAACAAAATGGTATAAATCCAATAAAATATGAAGAGGGTCTGTACGCTGAAAATCACAGAAGACTGGTGGAAGAAAGCAAAGGGGACCTCATTCCCGGAAAGACTCACTATGTTCGTGGGACTAGAAAGCTCAGCGTACTAAAATGTCAGTACTCCCCAAGATGACCATATAGAGGTTCACCACAGTTCCCGTCAAAACCCCAGCAAGGTACTCATCCTGCACAAATAGACAAGCTTATTCTAGAGTCTGCGTGAAAAGGGCAGGCCCTAGGATAGCCCACACGAAAGGAGGAACGGAGTTAAGGGATGCAGACTTGTTACAGGAACAGACTTTCAGCTATAAAATAGACACGTCACGGAGATGCAAGGTGCGGCACATCATACCCTAGTCAACGATACTGGGATAACTTCGTATGTGGTAAACGGTAACCAGACTTACCGTGCAGGTCATTTCATAATGTGTAAGAATATTGAATCACCACGATGTACACCTGATCCTAACAGGATACTGCACCACAGACAGTTATAATAAAACACACAGCAGGTTCTCAACAAATGGTGCTGACTGATGCCTTACTATACAGTTAGAATGATTAAGACAACGGTGTGGTATTGGCAGAAACACAGAAACACACACTAGAACAGAGAACCAAGAAACATTTTCACACAAATCAGCCCCACT
>NC_043704.1:153525071-153530454 GCF_006229205.1 Suricata suricatta
ACAAAACGAAGTGATAATAGCAAGTGCTGGTGAGGATGTGATGAAACGGGATCACTCATGCATTGCTAAAGGAAATACAAAAAAACACGGTGCAGTCACTCTGGAGAATAGTTTGGTCACTTCTTTTAAAACTGTGAGTGGACTTGTACAACTCAGCATTTTCATGCTTGGGTACTTATCTCACAGGAATAAAAACAGATGCTCACACAGAAACCTGCCTATAAATACTCACTGCAGCCGTGTTCATAACAGCCTCAGACAGGAAACTACCCAAATATCCTTCAACAGGTGAAAGCTCCATCCACAGAGAGAACAAATCATCAACACGCGCGTTACCGGGTGAGCCTCAAAGGCTCTACTCTCAGTGGAAAAAGCCGGTCTCGGAGAGTTACACGTTTTATGACCTCACTCGTAACAAGTAAGCACAGTACACACGTAACCAGTAAAATCGGAGTGCGTTCATCGGACTGTTAAAAACGGAAGCCCAGGCTTCAGGCCACCTCCCGCCGTTAACAAGGTCGACTGCAGACGCCACTCCCACGGCGCCGCTCGTCAGCCGGCTCACCAGCGCACACTTACTCCTGGGCCGCTCCGGAACTGAGCAGGGAGCTGGTGTCCGCACCCCAGACGGGGCGCCCGGACCCCCATGTCCACGCCTCCGCAGGAGCGCGCGCTCCGCTTTCTACAAGCTAATACACACCTGCCCCTCCCTTCGAAGCCCACGCACAGCGCACCTAACTGATGAAATACTTCGGTTCAAACTTCAGCCGCATTGCTGGTAGGAGAGGCAAGGCCTCATT
Source organism: Suricata suricatta (assembly GCF_006229205.1). Lineage (NCBI taxonomy): Eukaryota > Metazoa > Chordata > Mammalia > Carnivora > Herpestidae > Suricata > Suricata suricatta. The sequence goes on from NC_043704.1 coordinate 153,525,872, forward strand.
TCCTGACTGCAGGCCCGGGACCTGGAGATGCCCAGTAATGTCCCTCGGGTTCGTTTCCCGGCCCTTCCCCTTCCCGTAGGATGTTCCAGCTGGTAAAAGGCCTAACCGGGTCTCCTCAAGTATCGGGCATTCGGCAGGTTTACCACGCCTGTAAGGTACTTAAATCTTAACCAAAACACGGGAGGAAAATTTGTCCCCACCAACTCCCCACCCACACCCTTTCCATTAAAATTGGGTTTTTATTTACTGTTTTCATCACTGATAAGACCACAGACCAAACACTGTCCTGTACACACACTCAGCCCTGAACAGAGATGAACTGGAGACCCTTAAAAAAAGGAGAAATGAGCAGTCCTTAGGTTCTTCCCCCCCTCCTTCGTCTCATCCTCTTCGCACGCAGGGATTGTACGGATGTAGGCAGCAGAGGCCACGGGGAAAGAAAAGTGCTCCAAGTACTACGCAGTAATTATATTAAGAAAAAGCGGCGGAGCAGAAAGCTTCATGTAAAACGCACAAGCTTCCAGCGCCGCCGACATCCTCACGCGGGCACGCCCTTGAGAGAATGAGGCGCTTACTTTACTAAGACCCCGTACCAGCCTGTGACAGAGCTGTTTGATCGCCTAAGAGAAGCAGGAGGCAATTTAACCCCTGGGACTTAAAAACTTAACTTTCTAGGTGGAAAAAAAGCAAAGAGCAAAACTCTCCACAAAAGGATATATATGTATCAAAGTTTTCTGGAAGGATCCACAGAGACTGTCAAGAGTAGTTAACAGAGACCGAGTGGAAAGGAGCAGCTTATCATCAGCAAAGGCAAACTAACCCACAGTCTTCTGTTCCCACACGTCCATTTCCCCCACTTACAAGTCTCATCATTATGTGTATCACCAGAAGTCATTTCCATTTCTATCATCTTAAAGGATTCAAATATTCCAGAAGATTTCTGTCTGGATTTCTAGGAAAGAAACCTCAGAAATTCCTTTCTAGGAAAGAAAAAAAGCTGGGTCGTTCGGCAATCACTTTCAAACTACAAGTCAACTCCCACGAGCACCAGATCCTGGCAAAGGGAGACCCTCCTCACAGGAACCGGGCACCTGTGTGGTGACACGCGTACTGCCGCCAGGCCCAGAGGCCGCAGGAACGGAAGTGTGCTCCTTGTGATGATCACTTATTTCAGTGCTAAAGTTACTGCATTCGCTGTTTATTGTTCTTATATATTCCCTCAACTATTTACTTTCAGAGTAAGAACATACGATGTACGATATTTAACACTTTCTCATACACGACGTTTTCGATCTGAGAAGTCTCTTCCCAAAACCACAGTCAGGACACCTGCACCCACCAGGGTGGCCAACGGAGAAAACACCGAAACAAGTGCTGGGAAGGCTGCGGAGAACCCGCAGCCCCCGACACCGCGGTGGGTCTGCACCGACGTGCCCGCTTAGAAAAGGGTCCGGCGGGCCACCAGGGCGGCTCGGTCGGTTAAGCATCTGACTCTTGATGTGGGCTCAGGTCATGATCTGGCGGTTCGGGAGTTCGAGCCCCAGGTGGGGCTCTGAGCTGACCGTGCAGAGCCTGCTCAGGATCCTCTCTCTGCCTCTGTCTCACAATAAATAAATAAACTTAAAAAAAAAAAAAAGTCTGGCAGTTCCTCAAAATGTGAACCACAGAGTTACTAGAACCCGGCGCTTCACCCCCAGGTGTGCACCCGGGGACACGCACACACTTTCACACAGACGCGCACTCCGGTCTTCCTCTACGAGTCCGAACGTGGGAACAATCCAAGCGTCCCCGGCTGAGGGATGCAGCGGGCAGGTGGCACACCCTCGCAACGGGCACCGCGGACGGCGGACAGGCGACCACACGCACGGACCCCGAAAACGCGCTAAGTAAACGTGCGGCCACGGGAGGCCGCCGATGCCGGGACGGACCGGAACCCACAGACGCAGGGAGGCGGCGAGGGGGCGGGGGCGGGGGGCTGACGGACACCGAGGTTCTCAAGCTGCGGGAACGTTCTGGAGCGAGAAAGTGGTGCCGGCGCACAAGTTTGTGAATATGCCGAATTGAACGTTCACGTTAAATGGGCGAATTTCATAGTATATGAATTGTATCTCAATAAAGCTGTTACTAAAAAACTCTTCACGTATGACATCAAATTTCAAATAGTATAAATTTGACATTAAGATTTGAACACAATTTACATATAGTTAGATAATTCAACAGAATTTGTGTTTGTTACATTTAAATCCATTTGAGAGTTCCAGACCAAAGCCAGCCATATATAACCATACTATGGACATGGATAAACCCAAATCATGATGATTTAAAACCTTTTTTTTTCAAAGTTTATTTATTTTGAGAGGGGGGAGGGGCCGAGAGAATCCCAGGCAAACTGTGTTATCAGTGTGGAGCCCCCGAGGCGGGGCTTGAACTCATGAACCATGAGATCATGCCCTGAGCCAAAATCGAGTCAGCGCTTAGCCAACTGAGTCACCGAGGCGCCCCCCAACTCACAAATATAACGAAGAAAAGCTCATGTCACACAAAATTCAAAATCAATTCCGTATCTAAGAACGCACCTGCCACTCAACGGCAGCCACTGGCGTTGGTCCTAACGAGAGCCGAGCAGCAGCAGCACCACCGCGCTGCCTGGTAAGCGCCACCCGACGGGCCACACTGCGCGTCTGCAGTCTGCCCCTCGGCAGAGCACCCCCCCATGCCCTGCAGGCGAGCGGGGGGCAGGCTGAGGGCCAAGGGCAGGCTCACAGCACCCCTCCCCGCCCCAGGGGGCATGCACCGTACTCCTTGGACACTCCAAAATCAGAAAGGACAAAACACAAATGGCTAACGTGTAGGCGTCCCTACCAGTTTAGCCGACAGCGGCAGCCCCACCTCGCCTGCAGTCCGGGGACTCCCGACCGTCTCAGGGCCGGCGCTTCGCCGGGCGAAGCACCTCAGCTCCACCACAGCCGGCCTGCAGCAGGCCCGCAGCTAGTGAAAGTCTCCGGAACTCGGAACTCCGTCCTGACTCATGTCCCCGAGTCCGCGCAGCGGTCCCCGCGCACGGCCCCGTGCCCCTGCTCGAATAAAATCACGTTTTTATTCGAGCAGGGTCCCTGCCGTCACCTGCTCCTCCTCTCCCCACCCCCTTCCTTTCCAAACTCCTCTCCACCGGGTCCCTGAAGAAAAAGGCCCCACCGACCCCAGGCGGCCCAGAGGAAGGAAGCTAATCACGCAGCGCCCACATCCGTCAGGCCAGGAGGAGACACACTCTTAAGTCACAGACGACACAATGCAGTCTCTACAGGGGACCCTAGGTCCTAGATGACAGCTGTGTCTAATATGTACATGGAGCCCCTAACGCTTCATCGTTTTAATTTCTGCAGATGTGCTGCTTAGTGGTATTTTTAAAGCCAGTATTAATGCTCAAATCAGTTTCTCTACCCCTGCATAATCAAACATCGATCATTTCTCTTATACATAAACAAAATCTAAAATACTAGCTTTCAAACTATCTTAAAATTCGTATGGAACCACAAAACCCTGAATAGCCAAAGTAATACTGAAGAAGAAAACCAAAACGGGAGGCATCATAATCCCAGACTTTAGCCTCTACTACAAAGCTGTCATCATCAAGACAGTATGGTACTGGCACAAAAACAGACACATGGACCAATGGAATAGAGTAGACAACCCAGAACTGGTCCCATAGAGTATGGCCATTTAATCTTTGACAAAGCAGGAAAGGGTATCCAATGGACAAAAGACAGCCTCTTTAGCACGTGGTGCTGGGAGAACTGGACAGCAACATGCAGAAGAATGAAATTAACCACGTTCTTAAACCATTCACAAAAATAAACTCGATATGGATAAAGGACCTGAATGTGAGACAGGAAACCATCAAAACCCTAGACAAGAAAGCAGGAAACAGCCTTCTTGACCTCAATTGCAGCAATTTCCTCCTCGACACATCCCCAAAGGCAAGGGAATCAAGAACAAAAATGAACTACTGGGACCTCATCAAGATTAAAAGCTTCTGCACTGCCAAGAAACGATCAAAAAAACTAATAGGCAACCGACAGAATGGGAAAAGAGAGTGGCAAATGGCATACTGGATAAAGGGCTAGTATCCAAAATATACAAAGAGCTCACTAAACTCCATACACGAAAAATGAATGATCCAGTGAAGAAATGGGCAGAAGACCTGAATAGACACTTCTCCAGAGAGGACATCCAGATGGCTAACAGGCACATGAAACGATGCTCAGTGTCATCATCAGGGAAATACAAATCAAAACCACACTGAGATACCACCTCACACTGGTCAGTGTCGCTAAAATAAACAAATCAAGAGACTATAGATGCTGGCGAGGATGTGGAGAGACAGGCACCCTCCTACACTCTTGGTGGGAATGCAAACTGGTGCAGCCGCTCTGGAAAACAGTGTGGAGGTTCCTCAAAAACCTGTCCAAAGAATTTCCCTATGACCCAGCAACAGCACTGCTGGGGATTTACCCAGGGAACACAGAAGTGCTGATGCACAGGGGCACATGTACCCCAATGTTCATAGCGGCACTGTCAACAAT